>NC_043992.1:16890058-17152558 GCF_902150065.1 Myripristis murdjan
CAAGTTAATAAGAATCAGTCTTCCCACCATGGCTCACATCAAACCTGCAGGAGAGACCGGTAGTATCATCCTGGATTCTCTCTCTCTCTCTCTCTCTCTCTCTCTCTCTCTCTCTCTCTCCTCTCTCTCTCTCTCTCTCTCTCTCTCACACACACACACACACACACACACACACACACACACACACACATACACACACGTGCCCAGACAGAGAGAGATAAAAATCCAACAGTGAACCACCATTTTCAATGCTCAGGGTCATGATCCTCCACTGCTGTCATCACCATCCAATCTGCCTGTGAAAACTTTAAATCAGCAGCCTAATGAAAATGGAAATAATGTTACCATGGGAACATGTAGGGAATTTCCCAGTCAGCGTGTCTAAATATTGGTTATGTGATGAAGTCCGGAGGCCTTGTCCTCCCTGATGGAACTGAAGTGTAAATGCTCATCGAGCAGCTCTAAATACATGTAATCCGACGGAGCCCTGGGGTGGCAGCATGAGGGGGGGAGATGAAACAGAACCAGAATGAAGCCCAGACGAGGCCGACTGCACTTAATGAAACACCGACTGAACAAATACTTACTGTGCCACTAATTAAATCAACACTGATGATGCAGTAATGCCTTTGCAGACAAATGGCTGTCAGCTATTTAAACCAGAACAATACTGAAAAAGCAAGCTGATTACAGTAATGTAATATGTGCAAGAGCTGGACCTGTCCCTAACTGCCTTTCTGACTTTTTTTCACAAATTGCCAAGTGGAGCTTCCTAATGGTAACAACTAAACATTGCTAGGGGATGGTGTCCGGCAAGCGCAGTCCTGACTTCTTCTTTTCGAGCAACACCACTAAAAATAACAGGAAATAGAGAGGAATAAAGCTCTACAAAAATTCTGAGTGTTGCTGCTTTTCTTCTCTCTCCCTGTATGAGTCATACTGAATACAGCTTTTGCTCTCTTTGGGAGTAAATAGTTCACAGAAAGTGTCAAAACCATTCTCTCTAACATCTAATTTTCATTTCATTTCATTATCAGTATGTAATTCTATGCTTAATTTCTGCTATTACTAGCCCCACCAGGAATACTGTTAGCAGATAAATTTTAGTTGGTTTTAGACTGACTGACTGGTTTTCTTTTCAGTCGGTCCATTTATTACCACCAGTTGAAATTGCAATGCATTATTTGGCTCTCTGGTGATCATCTTACATGGTAATAAAGATGTTTGGTAGCAGTTTTACCTCTCTGTGTTTACTTAGTCCTTTTATATGCTTTTGAAATGTTATGGTTTTTTATATTTTCCACTAAGCAAACATAGTGCGGTGAATTTTACTAAACAACTTGTTTCACCCTGTAGGCTGAATAGAGGACTCGCGTGTCACTGCGTGGTGACAAAGTGGGAATGCTATGACAGAAAATAGTTCCGCCATTTTGGAAATCACCTGGTTGAAAAGAGCATTGTAAGTGAAACCAAAACAAATGTTGCTGTTACTGTGCATCCTTCGAGACATTGTTGTTTTCTGGTCTGTATCTACTTCATTCATTTTGGAGCAGTACAGCCCTCGTTCTTGTGACAGGGAGTTTATGGACCAAATGTGCTGCATGCATGTATTACACTTGTATGGAGTAGCAAATATGACTATATGGGTAAGAATCTATCACATTAATGTTAAACGAACTGGAGTCACTAGAGAGGCTGGACTTATTTAAAAGGCTGAATCACTTTTCATCAAAAGTTCTTTACTTCGTGATGACCAAGAATAATGAGATTAAAAAATAGACACCTTGCAGTTGCCCCAGCTCATCACCTGTTCAGGCCTGTGTTCATAAAAATGAGTGTAAAAACGCAGCACAGTGCAAAATCTGCAGCACGGTGATATAAGGTGATAGATAGTGGCAGTGGTTCCTGCTGCAGACACCTTACTGTGGCATTATTGCTGTATCTGTGGTAGCCCAGGTAAAAGCCAATGAAAGTCAATATGTAAATGAAGTGTTGCATATTTAACAACCCCCTGATCTTTCACACCCAGTGGAGGTATAATGGATCTTCAGCCAGATATGACAAAAAGGCAAAGCGAGTTACAGTTCTCATCAGCAGAACTTCTTAGAGATGAGGCTCTGTCACACACTCTCTGTCACGGCCATAGCTGCAGTTTGGCATGAATAAAAGTGAATTATTGTAGATGGAGACTGGCCCTTATAAAGTTACTACAAAAAATTGGAACAGAAATATGCTGGAGCTGCATTTAATTCAGTAAACCTGGCTCAGTTTGCCCTCCAGTGGTTACACTCTGCAGCTGGTGTTCAGTTGAGGGTGCAACCATGCAGAATGACAAATATCTGTGTAGGATAATGTCATTTGTTAAAAAGAAATGTCACCTCTCCAGCCCATCAGCAAGTTCACATGACCATGAGCACTCTGCCCTGCTCATCTCAGATGAAGGTACCCATAATTTGAATGAACCAACAAATTGGGGTTGTGTGGAGAAAGTCTCAACAATTTCTCTCCCTTTCTCTGTCATTCTCTAGCTTCCTTGTTACTGTTTCTTGTTGTCTCTCCTCTCATTTTCCATCATCTCTTATCTGTTTTTGCTGTACCTATTGTCTATACCTGCCTCCCCTCTCAGTTCTTTTTATCAGGTGTAAACCACATTTCCACCACAGTATTTATTCATGAGGACCATTTTCCCTTCAGATGCCATAAAGAAAATAGATCCAGCTCCTTTTCTGTAGCTAGGACAGGGAACTGAGTCTGTGGCTAAGACTGCGGTGATCAGGATCTGCAGTGCATTGTTTGTGGGTTTTGTGCTTTTGTTTTCACAAGCAAAATAAAGAATGTGAGTGATTTCCATTCAGGTGGCAATGTGCTGAGCTTAAGATTTATCTATCATTATAAACTCTTGTTTAGTTGTTTAGTATCTTTTAACAGTATGCAGTTTACAGTAATGAGAGGCAAGTATGTGGGCTTGGTCAGGAGACATCATGTACGGATTTGTGAGATAGTTAAAAACACAAAGAAGAACGTGCTGCCAACAAAATCTGACAACACTGCATAGAAACATTGCTATACAAAGTAAAGAAAGGTTATAATAAAGCTATGTTACAGTATAAAAACTCAGTTGTGTGTTTCTCTTGCCCCCTGGGAACAACTGGTAACCTGTTCAGCGTTTGTCCCTGTCTTCTGCCCAATGCAAGCGAAGTTAGGCTCTTGCCAGGCAAGTGGATGAATGAATGCATGGCATTTGCATTGCTGCAGCCATCTTTATTGTTGCACATTTTAGTGATTAATTGCAAATACAGCCAATGACAAACATTTCAATATGAAAGGCAGTGTATGATTGGCTTGGATACAGAGTGGCAGATGATCCAAGTAAATGGCCCCCCTGAGGCGCTACCATTTTTATGAGCGGCAGCTGAAATGCCATGAAAGCCAGGCGGGATATGATGATGGCTCTTCCTGGCGACGCCTGTCTGCCCGAGTTGTAAATCGCCTGCCATTAACCCTCCCACACCAGCAAAGAGGATGACCAATGTTGCCCCTCGAAGACCCCGACGATGACAGCCTCTTGTCTGTCTCTGCCCAGCTGGTATCCTGCCCCTACGATATGCCTGCCCACTCTCTTTCTCCTCTTTACATGAGAGAGAAACATTAGCTGTTGGTTAGCAGCAGCAGTGGGGAGAGAAGTCGGCTCAAGATTGAAAAAAAAAAAAAAAAAAAAAAAAAAAAAAAACTCCAATTTAAACATCAGGCCAGATGAGAGTGGAGGTCTGTTAGCTCTCAATGGAAATAAATGCAAAGTTGTTATGTTTATAAAATAAGCATTTAATCCATCACTAAAAGAGTTAATTTCCATCCCAGCTGCCATTTTTCTTGGAGCCAACACTCAACCTGTAAGCTAGTTTGGCTTGATAAGTGCAGCAAACGCTCAAAGAGAATCCATCCCTTCTGCCCCTGTCACCACGACCTGCTCTGTCTTTGCAAAATGGCACTGGGCCACTGTCCTGAAGCCACCTTTCCCACAGCCACAAGGTTTTTCCTGGGCAATTTTAGGTCTTAGGTGGTGGGTGGTGTGGGGGGTGCCCCCCTGTGCGGTTCGGAGGGTCCGGGGGTGTACCCCCCCCCCAGAGACAAATCAAGAAGCTAGTATAACAATTTCAGAGTGTTTAACAAACTGCATTTTGATAAAAGGCAGTTAATTGGCAAACACAGATATTGATTAACTGATTTATTTGGGCATTAGATTAACATTTTATAATTTAATTATTTTTAATTATTTTCTCAAATGTCTCCACACACAAACATAAATGGCAAGATCTAAGATACTGACAAAATAGGTACAAACACAAACAGTAGCAGGAAATTAAATAAAGTACAGAAATTAATACAAAAACCAAGTGGTTGGAAACTAGTATATACAGCTGATTGTTTACGTTTACAAGCGCTAAGGCTGGACAATAAATGATTATCAAATCAAAATCACAACTTCTGTCAGAAAAATCACAATCAAATTACAATCAAAATTTGCAATCAGAAATAAAATTGTTCAGCCCTAACAAACGCACACACATGCACAGACACACACACACACACACACACACACACACACACACACACACGAAAAACGAACATAGTAATTACACAAATACGTCTCTGATTAACGTTAGGGGATTTAGTCACTTGGGGGAGTTTGGAAAGTCGCTAAGTTGTCATTGTATCAGCAAGTAGAGTGAGGGAGAGATGGGCGGCCAGCGCACGGCATATCGACACAAAATCAAACACAACAAACATTACACAAATAAGTTTCTGACTAACGTTAGGTTATTAAGTCTCTTAGGGGTAGTTTGGAAAGTCACCATGTTGCCATTGTATCACTGGTATTTGCGAGCGCTTGTGTTTTTCACGCTAGGAGATTCATACATTCCACCACCACCTAGCCTACAACGGATGTGTTGCGGCTGAAAGCCATCCTCTCAGCGTTCACACAGAAACTGCAGTGATTGGTTAATTCCGTTAATTCTGTCAGTATTTCATAACGTATGGCCCAGTACCCGTCTAACTCCCTCCGGACAATCCAAGCTAGCATCAACAACAGATTCCTAAAGGAGCCACAGATTGAATATGTCGATGTGCGTTTTTTGCTCCCTTTCCTTGTTCATTTGATCTAGGCGGTCGGTGAAAACGTCTAGGCGGTGCGCCTAAGAAATTATAAGGCAGGGAAAACCCTGAGCCAGTGTTGATGGTGGTGGGTTCGCTGACATGGACCCCGAAGGCAGCAAACGGAGGCGAGGTGCCAGCTTGTTGAAAGTCATGGGACAAACCTTGGTACAATCCTTCAACGGCTGGCCGGGCCGAAAATGAAGCCTGCCAGCATGTCTTGCCAGTGATAGAGCGTGTTTTTCAGTCAGTCTCCACAGCTTAATCCAATAGTCCTGCTGCCTGTGGATGTGGAGGATTATAGGGGTAACAACACCACTGCTGACAGAACAAACTGCAAGACTATGTGTTGGTGGGCAGGGGTGCACCCAGTGTGTTTGTATGCCAATGTAGCAGCATCAACAACCTTGTTCAACAATGTATGTCTGACAGGTGTCTTTATGGCTGCAGCATGGTTGATGTCCTGCCAGATCATAAAAAAAAAAAAAAAAAAAAAAAAAAAAAAATCTGTTGGGTGTCTGTGTCTTTGTTCAAGTTGATGTTTAATGCTCGTACACAGGACCTGTGAGTAAGAGACTTGTTGTGTGGGAGTCTCAAGGTGCTGGTGCAGTACAGAGACCAGGCATGAGTCTGTGGATACCGGGAAGCTCACATGTCAATCATGTAATGCAGTGTAGAGCTGTCTCCTCCAGGTGCTGAAATAATTGGACATCACCCCCTAAGCCAGCAAAGCCAGGATATAAAGCAAAGTCTGTGTGAAACAGAACGATGGTTACCCCTTGTGACTGTGGTTCTTTGATCATGGGCAGGAACCCTCTAAAGAGTCATTCTGCACCTTCACAACTTACTGAAAACTTAGTGGATAAGGAGTGCTGTGCCAGGACCCTTTTATAGAGCAAAACACAGCAGGGTTCACCCTGGTTGTCTGAGCACATGAATGTAAATTTACTCATAAGGCAGCCAACAGAGCCCCAACAGAGGGCTCCGTCTGCGATAACTGAACTAAAATTACGATGCACAATTTAGCCTCAAGGCTTCAAAATGAGTTAGTTATTAGTGACTTTTTTGTCACTAATGCTAATCCAGCTATTCAAGTTATACAGTTAACATATTATAATACCATACATACCTTGTTTAGTGTTTAACTAATGCTACAAGGCTCCATAACATTGGCCACTTGTGCGAGTGTGTGTTCTGCCCTGGTGCTTGATTCTGCCCTGTGCCCTGTAGTGTCCTTCCTTGGTGAGATGACAAAAAATGATGATGCACATGTCTACATCTACCACTCACGATGATTATACCGCATGCCTGCATCTGATTGGTCAAACACGCCATTCATTGGGCTGATCTTTGTATTTGCTCCTTGTTTTTCAAACTGATGGGAAAAAAATAGTACCTGTTCGGCAAACTGTCAGTTTCTCTAATTTCCACAATTGTTTTCTGAACTGACTTTACGCAAAAAATAGGGCATGCAGTTGGTGAATCATGCTTTCATTCATGTCGACACTGATTAGTTTGGAAATGTATTTACAGATTTGGTGCGCTGGCATTCACGCCACCTCTAGATTCCACACTGCTACCAGAGTGTAATGCACATGGACTACATAGACAATGAATGGTTGGAGAAAATGGCAAAAATTTAGCCCAGTCTGAATAAAACTTGAGTATAAAAGGTGCAACGGCTGCTATCCTAATGTTGAGTTTTACCCCCTTCTACATAACTCATGTTTCATTTGTATAAAGTCATGATTCCATAACAAGACATTGGACTTCGCTTGAAGTGACCTGGTCAGTCTATTTTATAGAAAGCAAAGCCATTCAAAATGTTATTATTTTTTTTTTTGTTACTTTTTTCAGTACATATTAATATAACATTGAAAGGATACTGAAATTTCTAGCTCGACTGAATATGAGTGTGGAGAAGTCATACCTGCACAAAAACAGCATACAGATTAAGGTATGCTAAAGCTCCGATGGTCGGTATATATTCATGACCCCTGGAGGGCTCAGTTTTATATCCGGGAGATTCCTCTCCTTCTGCTGGTTAACATTCTCCACCTCTGGTATGCACATTTTTTTTTTTTCGTCCCGAAATATTGAAATGATATTTTGTCATCACAAAATCGCATTATTCAAATGTCTTTATAAATATTTATGGTCAGGTGTGAGCCAGGAAAGGGGAAGTGAGAGAGAGGCCAGAGGAGGTTTTCTACTGCCACCTTCCTGGTCATGGAAATTACACAACATCTGAATAGAAAGTAGATTTGAGAGGGGAGGGGGAATTTTGAACACTTCCATCCGCTGGCATTCACCCACAAATTCTCTGCCACAATTAGTTCCAGTCCCTTTATAAGCCCTCTTCACAAACTAAGTGTGTGCATGTGAACACTGAAAGATGCCTGGAGGCTGGTAGTGCGCAGTGGAAAGACTTGAAATTCAATATCAGTTTTTCAGTTTTATTTTCAAGAAATAATCAGGAAGAGACCATGATTTGCAATTGTTTTAAAGCGTAATCTGTGTCCTTGAATTACAATTCCACACTCTTGGATTTATAAACTGTACCTTGAAATACAAATCCATGTTGTTAGATTTGCAAACCCATACCTTATGAGCTTTTATGAGATCTCGTTACACAACAGTGGTGAGGACAATTTGAAGCTTGACATTCAACTCCATGTCCATAGCAGGCACTTTTCTACCTTCACTGAAGCATAATCATAGGTGGTTTGGACTTAATCAAGATTGTGAAACATTGTGTACACATTTCTCTTTAAATCAAAGCTGAGAAACTGAGAATAAAGATGTTATGAACACAGAGTTACTGAGGCTAAACAGCAGATCAGCTGGTGAATATCAATAATCAGATATGTTGGCATGGATTTGGAGTTCGAGGGGATGGTTTAGCGATTCACACAGGTTGACAAAGTGAGAGTACTGATTTATTTTCTCAACCATGTGATCCCAAGGGGAGCTCTGTAGAAAGCAAAGATCCCCATGGGAGAAATATGTTTTTTATCTGTCAGCAGAATCATGAACACTTTCTGTTATTTTTCCTCTCACCTCTCAAGGTATCTGTATAGGTGATGCCTTTCAACCAGGAGAATTTACAAATATTAATGAATGCTGAAACACTGATGTTCCTGCCCACCACGAGTGCCAAGGGAACCAAGTCCACAAGGAACTGATGAATCCATGAACTAATCCTATCCTACAGTATGCCTTGATTATTTTTTTCAGGATCAATCCAGTCCCTCTCACTCGTTTTACCATGGCTCCTATTTCTCTCTTGTTCCCCTACCTTAGTCATTAAGCAAAAAAAACTTCTCTCTCCCCTTCCATCCATCCTTCCTGCCCCATCATCACCACTCTGCTTGGTTTAATCTCATTCTCTCTCCTGCTGCCTCTCACTCTACTCTTCTTTGCTCCACACATCTATTCCCATTTTCTATTCACTGTGAATGCTGACCATGCTCCAACTTTCTCTCTCCAGCCTCCACAGTCTCTCTTGTCGTCCTCTGCAGCTCCTCTGTCTCTGGCTCTGCCAACCAGACACCGACCAGCAAGCAGAGTCTGGATCAAGTCGGAGGGAAGTGTTTTCCACATGACTTCAATATAACAGCTCAGTGGTGGTGGGACAGCAAAGGGAAGTGAACTACTCCACCAGCAGATTTTATAATTTCATTGAAATTGGATACAGTAGCAAAGTGTTGGGCTCTGAAAAGCACTGACACATCATTCATACTGTGTGAAATTTCACACTGTGATTTAAAAATGCTTTCAAACATTAGGCCCAAGTCATTTTGGGATTGCAGAAATTTGTCAGGGAATCAGTTCTTAGAATGAGAAGACTTAGAGCTGGATTAAACATTAAAATCTCGCTCAATGACCTGTGGTTAATTGATCATTTTTTCATTACTCTTTAACACAATCAAAGTGGATTGAATAATGATAATAATCATGTTAGGGAGAAATGGTTCTATTGCATCAAATCCTAATTAATCTCCCAATGCAGATTTACAGTCACAGCTGTCTGGTGTGGTAATGAGTGGGGTGTGCACGGCTATGTGTGTGCGTGTCACTGTGATCTAAGTGGATCACTAAATACTTCCTACTCCCAGTGTCTAGTATCTACTCCTCACTGGCACTGGCTATTTGCCCATTTTCCTTGATGTTTGTTTCCAAACAGAGATGCAGCATGAAATTACTCAGAGTGGAGCCACTGAATCAATCCATTTACCAGCATTACCTCCTGAAAGGTTTGAGATGGAAACGCTGTACTGACTGAGAGGACTGCACTTATGTATGAAAGCTAACACTGATGCATGTACTTCTGTAGAAATACTGTATATTTCTGTTGGTATTTCTGTTTCTCAGTGCAGACAAAAAACTAATTTAGAATGAAACAAAGTCACAAAAGGCAGAAACCTGCAGGCAGTTTGACAGATTTGTTCCATTTCAGCATCGTTAAATATTTATACTGTAAGCCTGCTGTCAGTCAAAAGAGACAGTGAGGATGTCGGTTCCTCCAGAGGCTGAGGATCTGAGGGGAACTGTCATGATTCCTGATCACATGTATGAACTGTAAAGTCAAACTATAATTTAAAAAAGAAATATTTGTACACGTTACTTTCCCAAAACGTTAATTTCTGTCAATGCTTCATATTTCATAAGACACTTCAAATGAACTTCATATTTTCTTTGTCAAACAGAATGAAGCATAATTCTTCTATCACAGTCATACTTACACAATTAAACAGAACTACTTTGGTCAGAAAGTATTTGAATTAGCCAACTCCACACTTGTGTTGTCAGAGGCGATGCCACTTGGAAGATCGATATTCCTCTAATAGCTTTCGGCTTTGTGTGTGATCTACTTCTAGGCATGATGCCAGAGGAATATCAGAGCAATATAGCAAAATGGATGACAGTGATCACAGCGCAGCTGAGGGTTATCTTTAAGACCACTGCAGAGTGCTGGATAAAACATGTCTCCTGTACGTCTGTCCCAGCTTCTTCTCTCTCTGTCTCTGATCTCTCTCTGTCCCTCTCATCTACCAGTCAACTCAGCCGCTCTCCCATGGGACAGAGTCAAATCCTCAGTGCCAGGCTGTCATTTTAAACCTCCATCACTGTCTGTGCCAGTTGTGTATCTTACATTTGGGACATATTATTGCTCTTCCCTCCCTGGCTCTTAACATCCTGGCCTCTCCTGCTGTGACAGGCGGCTCCTTGTCCTTGACTGCAGCTAGAGGCTGTTGATGCCAGTTGGTTGGTTGAATGGTGGCACTCCCCACCGGCATTATGTGTGTGTGTATCTAACCTTGGTAGTAGGATGAACAGTGAAAAAACAGGCAACAATTATCATTTGTCACTCAGGTGCTATCCTGTTCCTTTCTCCTGGCCTCTTGTCTGCTGTGTCTCTCAGGGCTGAAATAATTATTCAGAATTAGCAACAATGCCGATAATAAAAAGTCAAGAACAATTTCTGTTGTCAAATAGTCTTGCATAATTGGTCAAAGCAGCCTGTCTGGTCTATTTAACAGATTTGTCTGGTCTCACTTGAAGACTGAGTAAGATACATAAATGCATCTATAGTCATCTTTGCAAAGCTAACCCAGTTAAAAAGCAGCATAGCAGGGTTGGAGGGGCTTGTCTATGAAGTGGTGTGTGTCCATTAGTCAGTTCATCGCACAGTAGCATAACTTCCAAACGGATGCTTGGATTTCCACCCGTCTTCTTTGGTGTCCTCTGACTTTGTATGTTGCCGACACACAGCCACACCATCTTTACGCCCACAACAGGATCTGTAGTTATTAGATGCTTTTGACCCAAAATGGTCATTCTTGATCGGAAAATGTCCTGTATGAAAATGATTCATATCTACTTTACGTAAGACATTCTTCCCCAAAAATATCTTTCTATAAAACAAGGCAAGGCAAGGATATATGAAACTAAACCAAGTGGAAAATGACACGAAGATTCCACGAGTGCATCATTCCTCTGTTCTCGCATATTGTATCTACAAACCTTCCCTGAATCGTCTAAGATGACAAATACCATCATCACATTGAATCAAAATAAGATTTTTGACATTTTTTTGGTACAACAGCTGCATGAGGGTGAAGCTACAACCTGGAGAAAAACCTGAACTCCCAGGTTTCTGGAACAGTCTTGTCTGATGTACGTGCTGACTAGAGGCAAACATTGGCGGTGTCATAACAAGTGTCTGTCTTGACAACTCATGTTTTTAAATAAAAATACACGCTCGACACGATATTATTTTTTTCTGTGCAGCAGTCAAAGTTTGCATTTATCACACACACAACTGAGAACAGTAACATTAGCATGCTTAGCTTAATGAACCTGAACCAGACAGCATGCTGCTAACACCTGGTGGGAAATGCTAACAGACAAAGGACAGCTAGTCAGCTAAAGTCCTCTGCTATTCCAAATCAAAACCAGCAAGTCGGCAACTCTGCCACCACAAGCACCGAGTGGCTCAGAATAGCAGCATGCAAGACTTAACATGGCATGCTTCTCAAAGTTTTCTTTATGATCAAAAACTGGCAAGTCAACAACTTTGCTAAAACAGCCAAAGATGAAGCAAATGCAACAACACAACATAACAGCCAGTGTCTGTGGAACAGCCTGCCGGAGAGCCTCAGGGCTGCTGAGACTGTTGATGTTTTTAAGGGCAGGCTCAAGACCCACCTTTTTAATCTGGTTTTTAACTGATTCTCTTTCCACTCTTTTATGCTGCTTCTATTGTTTTTATTGTCTTTAGTTGCTTGTTAAAAAATTTCTTTTTACTTTTTAATACATATTTATGGTGTGGGCTCCTGTCTGTCTGGGTCGGGGTGGTCTCTGTGGTGGTGCCCCCTGTAGTCGTGGGCTGGGACGCCTCTCGGTGAGGATGGCTCCCAAAGAATGAATGGTGTTTCCTCATCTGGTCCCTCAGTGCTCAGCCATATTTTATTCCATCTTTGGGTTGGGTTGGGGTGGGCTGGAGTGTGATGGGGTGTATGCCTGGGGTGTATGCATGTGTGAAATATATTGTATTTGTGTGTGTGTGCGTGTGTGAGTGCGTATGAGGGGGTGGGGGATTGGGGGTGTATGTCTTTTAATGTAAAGCACTCTGTGTTGCATTTGTTTATGTATGAAAGGGCGCTATATAAATAAAGTTTGATTTAATTGATTTGATTTGATAATATCACCTACCAGTCCAACAGCAGCGAAGCAAGCTCGGCGTCTGTCCTGCAGCCTTTGACTTCTTGATGTTCCCACCAGCGACTAAAGCCAGTCCAATATTTAGTTCAGTCTTGTCTCTTGCTTGGGCACTCTCTCTTTTTGTCTTCCTTGCTTCCTCCATCAATGCTTTCCTTACATTTCTTTGGCTCTGCTATGACACGGTTGCCGCTGGTTACGTAGTGCTATAAAGCGTTACATCTTTTCGGTGACCTGCTCCACCAGAGTTCCATAGTGCAGGAACAGGCTACTCATTCCATGTCAGTGTAACTGTAATATGATGCTGAAGCTGTTATTTTAAGGAAAAATTGTTACATAATGTTGCTTTAAGGTGGGGGCGTTGGGACAATTTTAGCAATGAAGAAGATGGTCTCTCAATTGTTTTTTTGTCTTGTTAAAAGCATACAACTACTGAATAAACAAATTTATTGTAAAAATAAAATAAAATAAAAAATCCCACTTCATATAGGCTCACAGTTTTATCAGGTCAATATTCAGCTATCATATTGAGAGGACAAAATATATCTCTACCACAAAAACAACAACAACAAAAACCCAGTATAAAAAAAACATTTTCTTTCATGCTAGGGAGAACATCAGGATGTACAGGCATAATGCAGAAGAGAGCTGAGAAATTTATTCCAAATCTGAAAAGAAAGAGGGGTAATTTGACACTATAGAAATTGACAGACCGTAGAAACAGCTGAGGTTTATGAATCTGCAGCTCCCTGTGCACTGACAGTAGATATAAAATTAGAATTTTTTTTATGGTTCAACATTTCACTCCTCATTGCTACAGTAAAGCAATAACATGTAAAGCCCTTAGGCAACTGGGAGCTGTAAATGATCCAGAAACAACAGGGTGCTTGGTGTCTGTCAGTGTGTGTGTGTTTGGATTTCACATTAAGCGTCGTCATTTCCTCCCACTTCCCATTCCTCTTTTGTTAATATGGACTCCCTCTGCCTACATATCCCCCACAATCCTTCACTCCAACCTAGGTGTGACCATTAGGCTGACAGCTCTGATCAGGATATGTTGTCCTTAATTCATTTCCTGTGTGAATCGATGGCCACAGTTAATCAAGTCAAACCAAAGAAGCTAACAGCTTTTGAGGGGCTCTGTGGGTTTGTGGGGGATGGGAGGGCTGCTTCCTTGGGAATCCAGCAGCTGACAAAATTCCAGGAGACAGTACAATGTTTTTCACTCTGTCCTTGACAAATGATAGTTTCAATTTCTAACTCCATTGTCCTTGACACACATTTCTTTGAGCAACACTGAATAGCAACTTACATGAAACCTAATGGGTTCAAAAGATGACTTCAAAGGGGCCTTGAGTACCAAAGGCAGCTCCTGCTGTGCGGTAGTGAAACATATTACCAGACTTTGCCTCCCGCTACAAAATAAATAAATAAATAAATAAATAAATAAATAAATAAATAAATTTAAAAAATATTTCAGGAGAGGCTGACTAAACACTGAAGTCACTACAAACCCTTCATGCCAAGAGGTGATCACTTTGGCAGGGGTGGATAGTAACACATTAAAAGTAACACAAATGAGCAAAATAAGAGAAAAAAAAAGGGTTCAGCAAGTCTTGTGGAATTGAATCATAATGGCAAATAAAATCAACTTATTTGGGCTGAAGCAATTTCATCAGCGCTCAGTTTTGAACTTGTACTTGAGTATTTTTTGAGCCAGTTATCTATTTGTCATATATCTTGTGGAGGATAGGCAGGGCTCAGGAGAGATCTTGTTGCATTTCACCTCATATTCATTGAGGCTTCCACTGCTGCTGGCACTTCATGATAGACAGGGCCTGGCAATCGACACACTCTGGAGGGTCAGCTACATTGTCAGCAGCACTGAGGCACTTGAAGCACCACTGGGTGAGGATCTACCACAATAATGAGACCATTTCACATTGGGCAGTATTTGGCATCAGGTGTTTCTGGCAGTGTCCTCCTAGGGAATGCTGTTGTCTGTGCCATGAAGAACAGTCAGTGAGGAGTAGGATGCTCTGGCCCTAGGAGACTGAATCCATAAGGTTGAATGGACTCATCCTGATTGGCTGAGCATGCATATGCTAATTGCAGTGTGATTACTACATGAGTGTCCCATAACAGGGTCCTATTTACTTAGCCAAAGTGTGGGGTGAAAGAGCCATAATGCATTACTGAGATGACCATGGATAATGAATTCAAAAGTAAATTCAAATGGATATCATTTATTCCCTGCCTTTTGTTTACCAGTGCCAACAGGACATTTTATTTTCGCCAGTGAGTCATTGAATTAAGAGTCATTTAGTTATTGTGGGCAGCATTGTCTCCTATATTTATCTCCTATACACACAAAGCCACTCCAGGTCCTGGTATGTTGCTTGTAGAGTAAATTAAATGATTGTTTTTAATGGAAATGAGGGACACATTTTACTCTGCATTTTACTTTACAATCAAAGCAATCCTGATGGATTACTTGGATTTATTTGTCTTGAAAATGTGATGAAACTGTAGACTTGCAGCTACAAGGCAAGCTTTGAATGAACCTTCTCTGTCGCTGCATTTCTGACCGTAGCGACAGAGGCGCTCGCAGGATTGATCTTAAATTGGGATGTTTGTCTTCAGAATGTGCAGATACAGAGAAGCTTTGAATAAGACTGACAGCGCCAAGGGGTTCAAGAAGAGGACAGAGGAGAAGTTTATCGTCAAGATGATACAGAAATTTAGACAGCTCAAACCAGGCAATAACATGCTGGTTGTGAACTGCATTGTGACATGAAACCTACAATGACAATTCTACAATTCACTAATTCTACATTTCAAGGGGACATTTAATAAAAGAATTAAAAAAAAAAAAAAAAAAAAAAATCAAATAATATTGCTTAATGTAGTTTCAAAGTAAATGAGCAAGGTGTCGTCAAGGTGTTGTCAGCATTACAATGTCCATACAATATGCAGTACTTTGAACTGGCTGACTACTGACCTTACTACTGACTACATGATGTTGAGACTATGGGCTCTAGTTTCCCGGCGCAGCGCGGGGTGGCGCAGTGAGGCGAACCCCGCGCAGAGCTAGTTTCGACCGGCGAAGCGGGAGAGGCGGACAGTGTCCAAGTTTCGCAGGCGGAGGTTCGCCGAGATGGGAGTGGCGGCGCAGCGGGGGGAGGTGCTGACAGATTCGGCTTGGCGCAGTGACAGTTTCGTGCTAAAAGGCTTCGCCGAGGTGCGCCAAAAGCTCGCCATCTGAAACCACGTCTACTTTCAGCGCAAGGCGGAGCGGAGCTGGCGCAGTGGAAGTTTGGCTGGCTGGCGCACATCACCAAAACCTCACGATCAGCACAAACGGTGCCAATCTCCTTTGATCTGACATCAGCTGTGACGGGACAGTTGATATGGAGATATATGTATGTGCTGATTGTGATCGTAGCATTGAATAGTGTTTTTTTTCGGTATTTATTGCATCGTTCATGTGTCTAACATCCCGGAAGCCTGCCTGTGAGGTTTTGGTGACGTGTCCGCACTGCTCGCCGGTCTCCGCTCCGCGCCTGTCTCCTGAGCTCCGCTCCGCCCGCGGCAATAGACCTCCATGTCAGCTGTGTAAACTTTCATTACGCCTTCACGCAGCGCATTTTAAAGGCAAGGACAGGGGCTCATTTGATTGGTTACATGTGAATCGGCTGTGTCAAACCCACTCCATGCCTTCTCTCCTCCCCTCCGCCGGTAGGAGGGACGGCGGAGTACTTGCGCCACCGAGAACGGCGTGCCAAACTTGGAAAATCCGCCTGGCCACACCCAGTTGGCGAAGCGCATCTGCGCTACGCCCCCGCCTCGCCTGGTCTGCGAAACTAGAGCCCTAAATGACTTGCATGGCCACATGGTCATCTGACCACGCCATGCAGTGTTACAGCCCTCTCATATATTTGAAAACATGAAATATTTTCTTTGAAAGGTCAGCCCATCTATTTACTGGACCGACAACAGGTTAGGTGTTGCACGCCACTGTATCGGACAAGCTGAGCGTGTTTAGCTTGTTGTTTTTGACATATTCAGAAGGTCATAGTGTGTGAGCATAACGGACCTAGACTATCACATCCTTTTACTTTAGAAAGTAGAATCCTTAACCGGCATGAGCTGCACACAGATTTGAATGCATCAGTCTTTAGGTGAGGAAAGTGTGTCAGAGGCAGACCACCAGCCCCTGCACATCAGCGGTTTAGCTGTAGAAAGGGTTAGCAGTGTGAAGTTCCTCAGGGTGCACGGTCCTTAAACACCACCAGCAGCAAATGCACTTCCTGAGGAGACGGAGATGAACAAGTCTCCCACCCCTGATGCTCACCATCTTCTACCGGGCCACTGTCGAGAGTGTCCTGACCAAGGGCTCTAGTTTAGCAGACCTGGCGAGGCGAGGGCGTAGCGCAGATGCGCTTCGCCAACTGGGTGTGGCCAGGTGGATTTTCCAAGTTTGGCACGCCGTGCTCGGTGGCACAAGTACTGCGCCGTCCCTCCTACCGGCGGAAGGGAGGAGAGAAGGCGTGGAGTGGGTTTGACACAGCCAATTCACTTTAAACCAATCAAATGAGCCCCTGTCCTCGCCTTTAAAATGCGCTGTGCGAAGGCGTAATGAAAGTTTACACAATTGACATGGAGGAAGAGAGCAACCGCATCACACACTCAGGACAAAGAGGCCAGTCTTGGCTGCTGGAATGTTGCTGGAGCTACCTGCCATCCATCTATCCACCCATCCATCCATCCATGCATCTATCCTTCCTCTTCCTCAGTCCCCTGTCTTTCCATTACTTACCTGCCTCGCATCTCTTTTTTTCCAGCTCTGTCACCGTCTGTTAAAGTTATTGATTTTTACGAGCAAATAAAAATTTAACTGTGAAGCCCCCATTTTTAATGAATGTTTTTACCTCAAATGATAATCCTCGCCATATTCATATAAATAGCCTACATGTTTGTTTTGCAACTTTCGACTCCATCACTTACTGATGCAACAACACACTACAGATTAAAACAAAATCCGGTTCATGAAAGCTTTTACATTTGCTGTTCTAAATGCCCAGTGTCTGGCAAGGAACTGATGCATTTTACATTTTCGATTTGTGTGGAATCAGGGTTTCCGCTAGAAAAAAATGGCACCAGACAACATGACCGGCAGGTTTTCAATTTACCGGACAAATGTTTGAAATTCCGGTCAAATATTATCTGAATTTATTGAGCTTAAAATTATATGCAGGCTATATAAGAATGATATCAAGGCATGTCAATTTATAGTGTAATCTTTTTTATTGAAAAGTAGGTTATATCAAATAAAATGAGTGTCCTCAGTGGCTCACGTGCGTACTTCTAAAATAAATAAATAAGTATTGCACAAGCCTGTCCTCTTTTAACATGAACATTGCATACAGTTGCAAACAATTGCAACTACAATTTGCAAAAATTGCTGCCAACTTGAAATCAAATAGATGCAATACAAATTTAATTCAGCAGCTGAATTAAACTAGAGCTGAAACTAGCTCTAGCTCTAGGAAACTAGAGCCCCAACAGTCTTTTCTGCCTTTGCACCGACTCCAAGGAATGATATTGCATTCAGGTTTATGAGTGTGCCCATGTATCGCTGAATGACAATAAATTTGAACTTGAACTTCTATCCCTTGTCCTCTATACTTGAGGAAGTGTTTCCATTCTTTCTATTGCTGTTAATGTATAGATGGAGGGATGGCTTCACAATGATCAACTGTGTCTTTGATTGGCTATATAAATTCCGCTTAGCTGAGTGTCAGTGCTGCCCACAGTATATTATTTGTTTTATATTGTATTTGAAATGTTGTGATTAAGAACATTTCCACAAACAATAATTATTCTGCGTGTTGGAGTCTACTCATTTATGATTGAATGGAATTTCTTTGAAATGCACTGATTTAACTTTTAATTGCTATGGAATGTGGCCAATAAGTTTACACTTAAGTGATCCCTGTGGATAAATTTGTTCTCTGCATTTTACCCATCTTAACTACTACAACCAGTGGGAGGCCACGGTGTGGCACCTGGGGACAAACTCCAGGTCTAAGATGACTGCCTCAGTCAAGGGCATCGGCCAGAGCATTAACATCCATGTCTACTGCTGTGGGGGAAACTGGAGCACGGACAGGAGAGGATAGCAGCGACAGAAACGAGGAGAACATGAAAACACAGAAAGAACCAGGCCTGGGATTTGAACCGAATTCATGAAATTAGTTTAAGTAAATTCCAACATTCTCAGTTGTGTACAACTCTGGCTTGACTAATTGTACTGACAGCTGGTCCTACAGAGCTCAATGCTCACACTGGGAAGCAAAAGACACCAACTTCTGTCACCACGGCAACAGATATGAGCAGAGTAGGGAAACTATTGTCTGATGTAAGATGGATAGGAGGGAGGACCTGGTAGGTCTAATAGGGAAAATATGACAGATTACAGTTTTTAAAAAGAATTACATTCTAATTACATTTACATTGTCATATTAATATAACTATGTAACAGGAAGAAGAAGAAGAATATGAAGAACATACTTCTCTTTACTCTAAAAGGGAAAGGTCAGAGTGCATGTTCAAATACTGAGAAACATCCCAGGAGCAGCAAGGAATGTAGTAATGAACATGCTGCAGGGTCTGGTCTCTATTTCACTGAGGGAAGGTGCAATGAATGCAACCTATAGTTTCAGTGTTTTCTGATATTGTAATGTGTTTTGCACTTCACAGATACTGATATTTTACTCTGTCGCTAAGATCAACTGCATGCCAAATTGAAAGGCATCATGTGATAGTCCCCACATATACCCAGCTTGTGTAATTTTTGGGGAAACACAACTCTTTACATTATGCAAAAGAGACATATAAAATAAAGTGCATTAGCTAATTATAGTACTGGACATTATGTTTTAACAACCATCTCAGCCCTGTTCCTATAGCTCTCGTCCAGCTCATGTCTTTGTTTTGAGGAACGCATTCGTTACTGTGCATGACATTGTGCTGGATGTCCTCTCATGCTGAGTCAAAATCAATCTGAGGACTGTAAAGGTGATCAGTGAGAGTCCAGTAAAACAACCCTGTATCTTTGAGTCACAATTAGCTGTAGCACTAGCAGTATACAAAAACCTGTGTGTCTGCACAAACAGTTTCATACTAAATCATTTTTTGTTGACTTTTTTTGATTTCTGTCCTTTTCATGTTAGCACCTCAGCTGCTATTATTGAATTGATAAAAGCAAAGCTGCTCTTTTGGATGCACAGTAGATTCTAAATTCTAAATTCACTGAGTTTTTACATTTTTAAAACTGCATTACATCCCACTCTAAGAATAATTCCAATCCAAATCTAAAACTAAAGTGAACATAATAGTTTTCCTGATAATATCCATGCTGTTTAATAATACCATACTGTACCATCCGTAGCCTCTGTCACAGCACGGTACAGTGCTGCTTGAGGATGATGTGACTGTGCGGTGGTTTCTGGGTGTTCACCACTGAATGTGTGCAATATGTGCTATGTATTTGCAATATTTCTTGTTATGTGCAATACAGATTATGGGCTATTTATTGTTGTGATTGGTACAACTGGTGCTGTTTTTGTTTACATGAAGTTTGTTTTACTGCAACTGTGGAGGCATGTTTGTGTGCAGCATTGAGTCCAAGACAAATTTCCCCATGGGGACAATAAAGTATATTGTATTGTATTGTAGTGTACTGTATTGTATTATGCAGTATGCTGCTAATTGCTACCCACGTAGTCTTGGAACTTTCCTGTATTATTAACATTGTCTGTAGCCTACATTTCCAATATAAGAATCTTATTTGCATGTGGATTGATTTTGGTGTATCTAATATAGAAAAGCAACAATTATTCATATTCATGAGTACACACTGTAAAACAACTATGAAACTTATTTTCAGGTTCTATATGGATGCGTCCAAAGCTTTTTGTCACTTAATTACATTGTTACTTTTAATTGCACATTTGCTATTGATGATGCACACTCTCAGCTTGATTGTCGAGTTGGGCATGCAGAGGCCACCACACAACACATACCACTGGCTGGATCACCGAGCTGGACATGCAGTTGAAGCCGCGCTGTGCCGTGGGCCTCCCCAATGCCAGACACCAGCAACGGTGGCAATGCATCAAAGTGTCCTCCAGAGAGCCATTGAAAGCCAGTGCTGCTGGTCTTCAACAGTTGTTGGTTTGGTGGATTTCCTGAGAGTAGAGGGCTGCACAGAAGCTTCCTGCCCCAGCGATCTCCACCCTCTTGAAGAGGCCCTTGCTGCCCTTCTAATTCCTAGCTCTGCTGAGAGACAGGAAAGGCAGGAGGGAGAGGGAATGACATGCAGCAAATGGTCTGAGGTTGCATTTGAACCCAGGACGCTGCGATTAGGACTCAGCCTTAATACATGGTACATGTTCTTATCTGGTGAGCTACCAGGGCACTCCCAAAGCTCAAGATGAATATATGCTATTTTGACAAGATATTTGAGCAGGAAATGCAGCTGGCCACAACAGCCAAAAGTTTGGCTGTGCTAGGTGTTTCAGTGGCCTCCTGCTGAGATTGGATTAGGCCTGTAGTTTTTCCGTGTTCCTCCTCCATTCAACATCGTGAATGAGGTGAATCTGTCTTCCCAGGAGGAGATAGATTTCCTTTCCCAAGAGATCCAGGATTTATTACAGAAACAAGCTGTGTGTCGTTCCATGTGGGTATGTGGGTCTTCTTGTATCTTGTACCTCATTGTCGTTACCAGATCCAACTTCATGTCTAGGCCAGAAAAGCTGCTTTATGTCTTTCCTCCTACTGCTGCTCCATAGTATTGCAGTTATAGTAAATGACAGGCAATTTAAGCATGCTCTGTCTTTGAATGGCCATATTCCATCTAATAATAATCTGATTTGTCACTCTACAAATGAATGGTTATTTAAAATTCTCAAAAACCTGTCAGATTTATCATGCTCAACCTAAGGCCATTATTAAATAAGTTGCTTATATGCCATGATTTAATTACTGATAACTCACTTGACTTTTTATGGTCACAGACCTGGATGAGCCCTTCAGGATTCACTCATTTATATCTACCCCAGTATTTGGGATGTTCTGATGGGACCTGTTCTAAATGTTCACCAATTTTTGTTTGGTCTTTTAACTCTTTTGAAATCTTATTACCAGTTATCATCACTGCTCTGTACTATTGGTTAGAGACCCCCAAGAAGCAAAAAATCAAAAAGCAGAGCGCAAACATCTGCTATTACACCTATTTATGACACCACTAGGGTTACTTACTGGTGATTTCAACATGCATGTATGCTGCCACCCAAATATTTTGACAACTGATTTTCTAAGTACAGTTGAGTCCTTTAAACTAAGCCAGACTAAGGGACCAACTCCTATAAAAAGACATTGTCTCTTTAAAAGATAGGTTTTAAAAGACAGGTTCACATTTTTTTTCAGCCAAGGCCATATTAAAATATTGATCTGCATTTGTATAGAGCACAAACTGACCATTTAGTGGTGAGAAACCTACCATTTTTAGGCCTGTACGACAAATAGTAGACAGATAATCAACAGATAGTCAACAATTTGTGGTCTACAGTCTACAGATTGAATTTGAACTTCAGTGTGACATCAGTATGTGACTGGAAAATTACATAAAGACAAGACAAGAAATTTAATTGGTACAGCATGGTTTTGAAAATTATTAAAGCCAACTGCTCATCAAATGATCACACAGCACCACTATGTGTTGATTGGCTAAAAGGCTGCGATGGCCATGGCCACACAGGGTAACATTGCCCCGTGATTCACACTTTCTCACCCCATTAGTTTCAGTGTAGTTTCATTAATTTGTTACTTGCACTGGCTTATTTCACTTGCGACCAACCACACCTCAACAAGTAACATCACACTCTGTTTGATTTAGAATGTGTTAATTTGCTTTAACTCTACATTGTTTTACATGGAGTGCACATATTATGCACAGTGTAAGGCAATGTAAGCAGTAATTTGTTATATTAATCATTTGATTCTTTGTTTGAGTTTTGTTTGAGTTACCGTGCTGGTTGAAGGTCCCTTACTGGTGGAGAAAAAGGTGTGGCTGAGGATGGAGGACAGTTAAATGCTGGAGCCAGCTGATTGGACTCAACCATGTGCTGTAAATTTAGTTAGTTTACTTTGTATTTAGTTATAGCTGATGTTAATTGTGTTTACCCCCTTGTCTTTTATTTGGTTTGAGCAAGCCACTATATATGTTCCCTCACATGTCATTATGTTAGGTCAGTTTGTTCAGTTAATATCTGGTTTAGTTGCTGTTATATTCAGGTTAGTTATGTTTTGTTGACCTCTTTTATAGGGCTAATACTTAAATCCCTGGTTTGTAAGAAGTCTGGATTTTTTGGGTCAATGAAACCCACTTTTCTCATTTAGAAATCCTGTCTCCTCATTGCCTTAATGCTTGGTCCCTAACAGATGCTCAGTGTGGTATTCCAGTTATATTTCAGCTATTTATAGTGATTAATTACATACTGAATAAAACTCACTGTACCTTCCTAACAGTCACGTAACTCTACAAAACCACTATTCTGTTTAGGTAAATCAGCACATGCAATAAGCAAGCCCACAAAAACATGAGCTAAATATCATTCTCAAACAGTGTGTGTGAGAGAGAGAGCAAATAACAGGGAGACAGAGGAATGAACTGAATCTACCAGCTGTCCTTTAAAGATTTTTCCATTCTTTGCCCAAGCCTCTTTGGGAGCTTTTTCACTGCTGCCTCCTCTCTAGGCAGTTTGTGATATCAGGCAAGTCAGGCTACCTCTATATCTGCAGCAGCCTGTTCTCTGATTTCCATTTCCAAATGCAGTTAGAGGACATGTTGCACTGTGCTGTCCATCATCGCCTCTTTCCTCCAAGTCCTTAACTCTAGCAGAGTGGCAGCGCTGTGTTCCCAGAATCCTGATTATGATACATTTAACAATCAATCATTGCCAAGTGATTCAGTTCGAGGTCTAAATGTAACAGCTCGACATTTCAAGATTGTTGAGCCAGGAAATGGCCAAACGTAAGTCTGTTGAAAGGCAAAGAGCAGGGCTTCCTTGTGCCTCCTACTGACGTGGAACCACAGTGGACTACTACTCACTGGACTCTTCATGAGTAGATTCAAGGCCTCAACGCCTTCAGCTTCCTGTGAAAAGGTTAAAGCTCCAATATGTTGCACTTTTGAACTGAATTTGGCAACTGCAGTTGAAGACACATGCACATTTGTGGAAATACACATTCTGTACATATTTGCATATTTGTACAGACTATAACTTTGTCCTCTGTTTCTCTCTCTTAACCAACAACATGTATTTGATGATCTATATTCCAATTTCCAAAGACTGCCTATAGGTTCAAAACCAAAAGACAAAATTTTGTTTCACTTACTCTGAAAACGCTGTTTCCCACTAAAAAAGCCAATCTGCTTTCCTCAATTACCAGAGCAAGAATCTAACATTGGCTCCCTCTTATCTAATTCCCCCATACACAAAGACCTAACAGAACATCAATTACATCCTGATGTTGGACACAGCATGGAGGAAAATGGGGTCCAAATTGGTCCACAGCTCCTCTCTTAGGAACGTGTGCAGATGGAGCAGCCTGTAAGTAAATCTAATAGGCTGTAGGTACCTAGAAAAGCTGCATCGGTGGGCCTCATAGCAAACCAGTGATGCTTGCTGGAGAGCAGACAATGGCCAAAAATACTCTGCCAATAGAGAGCACAAAGTTCAGGTGCAATTACACAAACAATACAATGTGTACACACAAACCTCCACTGAGGTAAATGTAAATACAAACCCCTGACATTTAGAGAGAGAAATCATGTCATGTCTTCATCTGGCATCTGTTTAGACTGGGGTGGTGTTGGCAATTCTCATAATCTTTTTACCATCTCATTCTCAGTCTTTGCCTGTTTATCTTTAAACTGAATCAAAGATCAGTAGGTACCACTTCACTGTTTACAGACTCTTTTGTCCTGTAGTTAATTTTACTGTATGTTTAGGGTGGGCAGAATTGATCTCACATGTTATATTTAAGTTCAATCTAAGTCAGTGTTTTTGCTGAAAATTGTCAGATGGTTCATTAAGGAAATTCTGGTGTTAAGACAGTTCTAACAGCTAAAGTCAAATCTTTGTCTAATCCACAGTACAAACAGACACTGTGTGTGTTATCTTGGCAGTCAGTGCTGTCCTGTTTCTCTCCCCTGGCCTGCGGCCTGCTGTGTCTCTCTCAACTCTCTCTGGCTCACATCCACTTCTGAAACCACTCTTGACCCTGTGGCCAAGCCCACAACACAGCCATTATGACCCTTATCGTCAAAACAACAGATACTGTTCATACTGATGGCATGGCACCCAGCGCATGCTGTGTGTGTGTGCATGTGTGCGTCTTCCTGTGTGTGTGGTGGGAAGCTGTGTGTGAAACTGTCCAATCAACGTTTTAGTACCACAGTACAAGCAATATAAGTGCATAAATAACCCAGAGCTGCAGTTACAATCCCTCTGAGTGCAGTAATAATATTTTTGAGCAAGGTTTAATTCAACCCTGAACCAATACTGCCTCTCCTGTTGAGATGACTTCTGTGATTGGTTGAGCTGGGATGTTCAGGTCAATACACTGAATTTTAATTGATGATTCTGTTACACCAGGTGATTTCAGTGAACTACAGCAAAGAGAGAGGATTTCCACTCAGTACTCCTAATCTGAATGTGGCAAAATGACTTTAAGTAAACTGACTGGACATTTCTTAATGCATGCATTGGTCAGCTACTCCATTTACTTACAGTATTTTCTTTTCCCATGCGCAGAACTATGCAATATTTTATCCTACCTGTTTTTAATCCCATCCAAAGTGTGGCAAAGCTCCCCAAGCTCTGGAAAAAAGTCAGTCATAGTGCCTGTTACAAAGAACAGATTACCCCAAGAGCTCAATGTACCTCACTGCTCATGAAGTCATCTGAGAGGCTAATTAAGCAACAGCTAGTCAACAAGGTTGAGGGGTTATGTGACCCCATGCAATTTGCCTACAGAACCAACGGAGGGTTTGAGGACACAACTGACACTCCACTTCACTATTTGTATAATAACTTACAGTAGAGGACACAAAAACTCACACAAGACTTTTATATATTGACTTTTCATCTGCCTTTAACACAAATCAGCTTCTCATTTTAGCCTAAATTTGCTGTCTCTTTTTAAGGTTGAGGTTAGCATTGTTTGGTGAATTGTGGATTTCCTGACATGTCAGCACCAGAGGTTCAGGGTTAATGGTATTTTGTCATGGAAATGGAGCATCACACAGATGTGTTCTTTCCCCTTTACTGCACATTCTCCATACCAATGATTGTAGGAGTCAGCATAGTGATAGACACATCCTTAAATTTGCTGACAATACTGTTATCATCAGTCTGCTCCAAGATGGAGAGACATCTCATGGGCCTGTTGTTTGTACACTGGTGTGATGACCATATTCTGAGGCTGGATATTAAACAAAAGACATGGCCATTGACTTTAAAAGATCTGGATCACTCCCACCCTCCCAGACCGTTGTCAAGGGACAGAGAGTAGATATGACAAGAAACTTCACTTTGATCTGAACACTGTGCCAATCTGTAAGAAAGGCCAGCAAAGACTGGAGACTTCTTCGGGGGGTTCATGTCTTTAATGTTGATGGTCACTTACTGCAGCTATTTTATGGATTTTTCACTGAGCCAGTTTTAAAGTTTCCATTTGACTTCAGGAGTGAACAACGGTTGTTTGGGTCTTCCAGAAGTGAATGGTGGTTGTTGGGGTCACAAGAGGTCAAGGATGTGTGGTTCAACCTCACATCCTTGGGATGACAGGACAGTGTTGTAAGTCATGTAAAACCTGTCATCCTTTCCCAGAAGGTTGAGCCACACATCCTTGACCTCTCGTGACCCCAACGACCACCATTCACTCCTGGAAGACCTTAATGACCAATGTTCACTCCTGAAGTCAGGTGACTCCCCAACGACCGTCATCACTACAGGAAGGCACATTACCAATCCAGTAGTTTCAACGACATGGACAACATCCCCACACAGGTTAAATACCTGGGACTCCCCACCACCATTAGAACCGAAGAAGCTATGTGGATGAGAAGTGAAACATGTTCAAGAATCTACAGATAGTCTAGTTAATCTTGATTCAGCTCTAGGTGGATAACCATAACCTGAATGACTGAGAACCTCCACAGACTCTTTTTAAATCTAATTAACGGATTGCCATGATATTTAATGAGTGCATCGATAGTCCCACAAGGGAGATTCGTCTTTATTTTGATTACCCCATTAAATTTCCTCTAGTGCCATCTTTAGGCCAAAATGTTAATATTTCAAAAGCTATTGGGTGAATTTCTCAGAAAAGTTAAAAGCACATTCATGCTACCCAAAATATGAACAAATGAGCTAATAAACTAAAGAATGAAATAATGACATAATGAACCATGCCAGCTCCTGTCATTATAATTATAGGTGCAGTAAAGGTTTATTATTATTATTATTATTATTATTATTATTATTAGTTGAAGTCCCATATATAGCCAACATTTAAAAGTTTAATCAAACATTTAAAACTTAAGTTTAGTTATAACTGGTAGCCCATTAAGTAGAGTAATTGCTTATTCAATCAAATTTGTAAATTAGAAAAATAAGTGTAAAATTGGAGGAGAAATGTTTCCAAAGTCTGACTTTCTGTTGCAGGACAAATTCTTTTTGTTTACTTTTACGATCAGACGCTGACGGATTTTACAAAAATAACAAAAACAAACATGATTGAAAAGGGGGGTTTGTAATTATTTGAAACTGTTTGATTTAGCCTGCTTGTCTGGTTGACTGGGTCTGTGTACCTTTGAGACAAATAAACCAGATTCAATTACTTCAGACAAGCAGAGTGACAGGCTGGATTGATATCAAATGTGTCTGACTCCACTGCAATTTAGCAAACACACCATGGTAATGGCTCAGGTGGGCAGCAAACTCTTATGTTACGAACAAGACCAACACTTAGACCGCAACAGAATAACACTACAGTTGTGATGTTATGGTGCAAGACTGACGTAACACAACAATGGCCTTGTCTCATCATTTTCTGTTGAACACAAAAACAAAAGAAATCCATGACAACTCCACTATTCACAGAGGTTTTTAAACAATGAGACTGTCTTTCCTTCCTCTACCTTCATCTGATGAAACACATCTATCGCATAAATGTTGTCATCATGGCACCAATGTAGCAGAAACACAGGTACTACTACCATAAATGTAAGACTGCACATTAAATTTTAAGTCTCATAATGCAGTCGCGTGACACTCAGTAGGCCAGCTGTACTCTTCCCTTATATTTTAAATGTCAAACAGCTTTATTTATCAAACAAATCAGTGGCATAACAGAGCTGGCTGTACCAGATTGTCTGAAGAGTCGTGCAGCACAGAATCCAGTGAGAAGCTGCTCCCTTAACAGCCCGGAGCAAATAAAATGAGACTCAGCTGCTCGGAATAAATGAGGGACCTGGAAGAGGTCGGCTGTTTGTTTAAGATGCTGTGGCTCCTCTGGGAATTTCTAATAAGGTCAGAGTTCATTCTGCAGGGCACTAGCTCTTTTCTCAGAGACTCATAAAATCACAGAGACCTGGAGAGAGAGCTTCAATAGAGTTACTATGAGAGAGAAAGAGAGAGAGAGAGAGAGAGAGAGAGAGAGAGAGAGAGAGAGAGAGATGGCATTTATGTTTACTCTTACAGTATGTCAGTATGTGGAGAACAAAGATTATTTGTGTGACAGTGAATAAAATGAAGTTGTATTACTGTAAAACCTTGACTATATCTTATCTAATGTGCATCTACTTGCAGACGGGTCTCGCCAAAATCAGTGTCTGCTTTTAAAGCCTTTCTGAAAACTTATTTTCATGCTTAGGCCTCTTCCTTATGCTATTTTTAAACGCTCTCTACAAGATATTTCCTCTATTTTATTATTCTCAACACTTTCCGTTGTCATTTTGTTGTGTTTGTCATGTTTCATTTTTTTTCTACTTCTGCCTTCCTAATTTACAGATCTTGCCATTTTATTATTTTATGGCTTTCTTTGGTTTATTTAGTCTGTTTCATGTATTTTTTTTTAAATGCACTTGGTAGGCATTTCTTGATTTGTTTTGCATTTGCAGTTCCTATTATACTTTATGTATTTTGTTTTCTAATTTTTTTTAACTCTTGTGAAGCATTCTATAACATAATAATGATGATATTATTATTATTATTATTATTATTATTATTATCATCATCATTATTATTATTCATAGTAGAAGATGGTGGTGGTGGTGGTGGTGGTGGTAGTAGTAGTAGTAGTGGTAGCAGAAGTAGTAGTAGTAATAGTAGTAGTAGTAGTTGTAGTAGTAGTAGCAGTAGTAGTAGTCTTAGTATTAATGCATTACCTAGAGGACTCCAGTTGAAAAAAGCTTTCATTTTCAACAGTGATATACTCTTTGGAAATCATCAAACAAATGAAAAATGTTGGCAGTCTAAAATAATAAAAGGAGCACTAATATTTATTACAAGAGCTGTGCCTTTATCGCTGTAAATGCCTATTTTGTTTTAAATACTTTGATGTAGCCCAGATGTTCCCACAAAACTGTTTTCAATCTGCAACGTTAATAATCCCGTTTTTTGTGAAATCCATACACAGTATTCACACTGACAACCCTCTAATAAGCCACAGTTATTATGTCTATCGGCGCCTTCACATTCAATCTGTTTCACTGCAAAAAGAAAATAATCCATTATATTGTAATAAAAAAAAAGATTATGAAGCTCTAACCTCAGTTAGAATTTCTTGCCTCAACAACACAGAGCAGATGAGCAGTTTTTTTTTCTTTCTTTACAACACATCACAATTTCTATAGTGATCTGAAAGAAAGCAGGCTATTATTCTGTCTCTGTCTTTTATGCAGTAATTATGGCAACAGCCAAGAATATAGAAAAGCTTTGTGTCACAAGAAATTACAGACATTCAACTGATGCCAAAGGAAGGCTTTTATACTGTCAGTGATAAATTGACTGTAACTGTTCAATGAACAGCAGGAGAAGCAAAATCCAGTGCTTAGCCTCCATCAGCCTCCTCTTCTAGTTGAACTGAGAGGCAACAAACCAAGACCTGCTGACTCAATTATGTTCAGAAACTGTAACATCCTGACAATATATTTAAGTGTGATAAGGACATACAGTAATGAACAACTCCTACAAAGTCTGCCAAAGTGCTCCAACTTGTTCCACCACACAGCCTGATTCATCATGCTGCTTCCTCCTGCAAATAGACAAATAAAGAAATATTCCAACTCATGAGTGAAAGTAAGGAGCGAGCTGTTAAACCCGCTGAATTGTAACAGAGAAGTGAACTGACCCTGGCCTCTCTCCAACACAATAGTTCTGTTCTGCTGGAATAAAAAAAAAACAACCTTTCTTTACAAGATTTCCATCAAGATTGAATAAAACAATTTATTTTCCATATCTGCTCATTGCCACCCACCTCTGTCTCTCTCTGCCTGTCTATCTATCTAAGTTTCTTCATATATGTCTTCTGAAATGGCTTACACTGGCAATATACTGTATCTTTATGGATGTTACCTAATCTATGACTTTTTTTTTTCACCAATTAATCTCACTGAATATGTTTGTTTGTGGCAAGGTGCCAGATTTTTTTTTTTTTTTTTTTTTTCCCCACGCAGAAAAGAAACCACACTCACACAGGCCTCTGGGTTGCCTATCAATTTGAACAGGTTGGCCAAGACATATATTTAGCTTTTTATAGTTAATTTACTTTATTCATATTTGCACACTGTAAACAATGCACTGAGATTAAAGTTGGATGTTCATTTTATTTTATTTTATTTTTAAGGCAAAATAATGCCACCAGATCAATTATTTATAATGACAAGAAATATCACTATTAACCAGAATCTCTGCATGTTGGCCATAACAATAATGAGAGTCATAACAAGTAAGTCACACTGCAATGCAGAGGTATATTCAGTGCTGAGAGCATCGTGGTTATTCACCTCCTCTCTCACCCATTTCTATCATCTCACTCTTTTGGTGTCCTTCACTTTACATTCATCATTTATGTTTTCTATCTCTCAAAGGCTTTCCTCTCCAATGGGGTTCTATTAGCTTAACCACTCATCTAGTTGCCTCAGCACATTGATGCATGTGTTTGCTCAGCCAGGGTGAGCCTACTGGAGGAGCTCCACAATGTAAGAGGCAGGAGCAACACTTCTGTTCATCCATGTGTTTGTGTATCTGTTCATATGATTCTTCGTTTGATTAGGAATAGTTAAACATTGTCAGCTGGAGTGCTACGTATACTACAAGCAGGATTTAGGGAAAGAAAACAATACATTAAACCACAGGAAATATTTTAAGACTGACAGAAGTATGTAGAGGCTTCAAAAATGAAGGACAAATTCTTTGAGTATTGAGTATTTTTCAACACAGAAAAGTTTTTTGCACAGAATATGGCATAATGACCAAAAGTACAGGCTCTGGGATAATCATTTGAATCTCCTGAATCAAAGCATTAGCCTTTAAATAGTCTTCTAAAAGACAGGTGAATCAAAAAAAAAAAAAAAAAAAAAAAAAAAGTTGGAGCTTCCAGTACAAACAGTTCCTGACTTGAAATGGGAGTTCCTTAGGGATCAACACTTAGCCCACTTCTCTCTTTTTTTTTTTTTTTTTTTTTTTCTTTATGTGATATTTATTATCTGGACCCCAGAAAAGGTTGCCCAAGTTGCCCAATTTGCTTATGAGTTGTGTTATTTACCTACATTTACATTAACTCTGCTTATGTTGGGTGGGAATATTCAATGAATATTCAGTGAATAAATACTCTCCAGTTCTGATATAACTGATGCCACAGCAGCATCTACGCTAACCCCACTAATCTCTTTAGTAGCCATCATTGTTGTCACTTCTCACTATCGTCTCATAAACTGCACCTGTAGCTGCCAGCAGGACCGCTGATCGGTTTGAACCACTGTGGTTCAGCCACAAGCGCATCACTTGAAGCTTGGCAAGATGGATTCTCGTGTCGTCGGAATCAAATGAATTCAGCTGCCTCACAAAGTAATCAGAAATATAAAACGCCTCCATTTGATTAAGATACATCAGCATGGTGTAAGGTGGGGAATTTTTTTTTTTTTTTTAAAAAGCTACAAATAATTCAGAATGCAGCAGTCTGGGTGGCATTCAGGCTCCATAAGTAGCCTACACAGATAAAAATATGTACATTAATTATCTGGACTCGGAGTCCTTGAAAGAAAATACATCACAAAAGCTGTTAATGACTCCTCACTGGAGGCAATGATTAAGGAGGGCAGAAAAATGTGCCAAGATTCACATGCAGGTTGTGAAGCATGTTAATGAAAATGCATTTTTAACTGTGCTAGTGCTACTTTTTTGTCTGTTTGTTTTGGCATTTATTAGCATTATTATCTTATTATCACATTTTACATAGGACTGTGTTTTTAACCATATGAATAATGACTAGACTACTGGGGCAGTGCCTCCTATTTCCTAATATCCAATAACTGCCTTAACTTTGAGCAACAGGTCCCTCTAATCTTGTCTATCCCTCATCCAGTTTTCTTCAGTGCACAAAGATGACAACATTGCTGAAGACTACGTAATCTGACACTAAACTAGTACATTGGTTACCACCTTCTACTTCTGCAAGCAGTGCTGCAAGTGCCTTGGCTCTGGGCTTACATCTCACGGGACAGCAGTGCCACTAGAATGCATGAACTGCTGGGCTCTTTCATCTGAGAGGCGCTGGCAACATTGAACCCTTTTCCACCGCTCCCCAGAGCTGCAGTTGAAATGCGATGATAGTGAGCCAGGGCCCAATCCATCTGCTCTAGTCTTTAATCTCCTCCAATCTCCAGCGAGAGGGTCCTGTCTCTCTCAGTCCAGCAGCCACATGAGCCTGAGTGGCTACAGCTTATTCAAGAATCACAAGGCAAGGAGCAGATGCATTTGAATGAGCGGCTAACCGAGAGCAGAGTTCGCCGACAAGCTTACCGCTGGCCAGGCTTGTTTCTTGTTCATCCTCCTCACAGCAGCCACATTCTATCATCTCTTTTCCCCAGAGACAGACATGAGCAGCAGGCTAACCACCACTCTGTGGGCCCACACTTCACTGCACAGTTAGGCTTGTGTTGAGTACAGGGCTGCTCACACACCAAACTCATGTCACACCACTGTCTGGGCTCCACACAAGGAAGGCACAAGAATGGGAGTCACCCGGCCATCCCAACGCCCCCTTTTGCATAGTCTCCAGAGCCAAGAGAGAGTTGAGAATGAGTTCCCTGATATGAACCCACCACGCTATCTAAATGTAAAACATTTGGAACACATAAGTGGTGAGATAGTTACATCTCCCTCCAGTGGCTGTAAAGGCTTGAGTATGAAGAATGGAGGACTCTCTCAGCTAGGCTAGGCATCAGAGAGAGGTGCAAGCTCATCTGATATTGATGAAAGAACCCAGCCTCTATTCTCAGGTGACCAGCTCAACAAAGAGCAAGGCCCGCTGGATTGTTTTGCAGGTGGCAGGACCTATTTATCGGTCAACCTCCTGAGCTACACTTTTTGGGACAGATGCTGCCGGCCAGTTGGTAGGAGACAGGCTGCTGAAAACAACTCTGCTCTCTTAACAGCTAAGCCGTCCTGCTGAAGTTGATGCCACCGCCAGACAGCAGGTGGATGTAGAGGACAAGCTGCCGGAGGCAGAGATGAGGCTGTTGAATTGTCCAGAACAGAAGTCCTTGTTTCCTGTAGGGACAGCTCAGAACAGATGGTCCTTTTCAGTCTCTCTTTCCCTTTGAGAGTTGGTTTGGGCAAGAAAGACAAGAGCAGGGAGACAAAAGGCAGGTTATGCTTAATAACTGTGCTCACCTTGCTTGGATTGTTTTCCATTGATTACTTGGGGTTGCCACTAAATCAGGTTATAATTAACTTTTAAATATCAAAACATTAAATGAGAACAAGATAGCAAAAAATAGACTAATAAAAAATAGATGTATGGATAAAAAATAGATATATAATATATAAATAGCCTTAAATAGATGAATAATTACAGGTTTGAATAAATGAATAATAAATAGATTAAGATAAGTGGGCCAATAAATTAGTAGGACAAAATGCTAGAGTGAAGGCATGACTGAAATTCTCCAGTTGGGTTAATAATTTATTAGTAGAACAAGGAGAGTGGTGAAGTGTGGGCTATAGGGATGGGTTTGAATTCAGAAACTACTAATGCTGTGAATCGTTCTACAAGTGTCATCAGAGAGTCGGTGTATGTTGAGCAAACTTTAAAATTTTGATGGCAATATTTTGGGCATTGTGGAGCTTGTGGATTTGTGTTTTCCTCACTGTGCATCAGGCCACCATCGCATACTCAAGGACAGAGTTTCCACTGGTGCACATGTGTGCACATAGACAACAAAATCTGTTTCATACCATTTCACAAATAGTAAATAAAATATAACAAGGAGAGACAAACTTCTGCTCTGAAACACTGGTACTGTTGGCAGTGTGCAAAACTACAGCTGATGACTTTTCTGCACTCTCCTGTGTTATCTGTATCAATATGGGAATGATGTTATTACCACTAAAGGCTAGAATAATAATACAAAGTAATATGAATACCCACTCACCCTTTTAAAAGTTATGTAAAACTGGAATAAATTTACATCTTACAATATTATACGCAGGCTGCCAACACTGTTTCAAATTCCCAAAACCTTTCCCTGACTTTTCAAAGTCCCATAACATTTCAGTCACCATTTCTTCACAATCTTTCAAACTATAATCTATAGATTGCACACAGTACAATACGCACAATCTAAACAGTCGACTAATATAATATAATTTTGTAAAATCAAAACATTGTTTAAGGATAACATCAGAGCAATTTATATTCTTTTAAACCAGTTAGTTTATGGGTTATTTTTCTCCCTACCTTACCATCCACTGATCACTGTGCCATGTGTGCTGTCTGTCTGACTGACTGACAAGTGAGTGAGGTTGCTTCTTCATTTTTGTTTTATGGCATGGGAGAACCAAGGATAAAGTGCATGAACGCCACCTAGACTGAGGTTGCCGATCTGCTAAGTAACTTTTAAGGAAACCCATTAACATTAAAAAAAAGAAACCCCATGAAAGTCTGATGTTCGTGTGTTCACCTCATTTACGACTACGTTCTCTACAGCTATGAAGAAAATGTTTTTTAGTCATGGTTTGGATAATTAAGACTGAGAAACATGTAAAAATATATGTATCGTTGATGTGCAAAGTTACATGTTATCAGGTTGTGAATCATTGTAACAAGGGCTGTTTCCACAGTTTTGGGAAGTATCCCACACCAGGATAAACGGTCTGTAGATGAGGTTTTAGAATTCAGAACTCAGATGGTCTTTCTTTAAAATGCTAATTGTTGTTCATTTCTTTCCTAGGGGCTTTAACTTGGGGTTTCTCAATATGTTCCTGAAGCCAGACAACAGTGACAGGTTTAGTTAGGTTGTGTTGTAGCTGTGGAGAGTCAGTAGGAGTTTGTGAATATAAACACAACTGATGTTCAACTGTGGTCAAACAGGGTCATTGGGACAGTGCCTTTTCCATGAAATCTACCTTTAAGTCTCCCTTGACCAGTTTCTCATTATGCCTTAAAGCTGTCACCCATGAGTTATTTTTCAGCCAGAATGTTTTTGGATTTGGATCATTAACAAGTTCTGCATAAAATCTGCTCCATGTTTTCTCCCTTTTAATTTTAATTGCTGCCTCATTTGTGTTTATATTTGGCTGACCCTTTGTTTGGTTCCTGAAGACCTTGTTTTCATTAATTCCCGTCTAGGTTTCCTTTACAGTTGAATAAGCTGAAGTATTAGGGAGCAGGCTCCTTGGACTTTTTGTTTCTCCTTGAAGTGTCAGTGAGCTCTCTGTTGCTGTGAGGAGCACACCGCCAAGCAGTGTGGCCGTCTGGTTTAAAGCAGTCAGAGGAAGAGGGATCACAGGCAGAAAGGTGAGTACCTTGCTTTTTGGCAGTATATTTAAATTCACACCAGTTTGCTACTTTATAATCATATGGCTTTTATCTTAGTTTCAAAATCAACTGATATAAAAACTGGAAGGCACCAGCTACTTCTGGAGTGCAAAGACAGCAGTCTGGTGTATCTGTAGAGTTATATGATGTCGTAGATGGATAAAAATAAGAACTTCTGCCATGAACTCAAAACAAGTAGAAAAAAAACAAAACATGGTAGTCTTGAGAAAACTGAAACTAAAAACTAAAATGTCAAACATGTTTTAACCACACCTTTCTTTATCACAATATAATCCCAATGAGACACCTCTCTACGATAAAATATCTGTTTAGCACCTGGTAGAACACCTTTGCAATTTTGCAGTTGAAAAATAGACCAAGTTGCAAGTGCAATTAGATTTTATTCTATAGTTTGTTCTTTTATTTCCACTTGCTGTAAAATGACATCATACTTGGTTCTATCTTTGAAAAATATGCTCCAGGTAGCAAGTCAACCTGGGACAGAAGTCAAGAGGGTTTCTGTAGAGCAGGAGTATTTAATTAAAGTTTTACACTCAAAACTCAAACACAATAAAAGAAAAACCCACACTACCACAATGCCCGCACTGTTTGTAATGAAGAGTTGGTGTTAGTCAAAACAAGGATATGGCTCTGTGACCTGGGTAATTTTTTTTTTCTTTCTTTCTTTTTTTTCTTTTTTTTTTTGGAATAAAATAGAGTTGTAATGTGTAATCTTACTGTTTCAGAAACCAGGTCAGCAATAAAATAAAATAAAATAAATGCATTGTGCTTATTTTTTAAAGTGTTAGAGACACACTTTAAACATGACATGGGAATGTCCAGCAGGGTAGGGTAATCACTCTTGCTACCACTTAAAGATGACTGCCTACAGCTGAATGAAAATGAATGAAAACTATTGTGTGGCTGGTGGTGGTGTTCTGGTCTGTTGGCACTCAAAAAAAAAAAAAAAAAAAAAATGCAAAAAGAAGAAATGGGAGTGAGACAAAAAAAAAAAAATGCAAAAAGAAGAAATGGGAGTGAGACAAAAAAAAAAAAAAAAAAAAAATTGAGTAAGCAATTTATTGCAAACAACCATTCAACTGAAATAGGCTGTTCATCAGCTGATCAAAAGTTTAAGACCACAGCCTTTAAAAGCCCAAATCTTCACAAAAATGTGGATTCAGTGTCACTTTCTGTCAGGTATCCACACTGTCATGACCTCCTGATGGCAAAGGCAAAAAAGCTTTCTTGTAAATCACCTCAAAAATTTGTTTCGGCATGCTTGATGCTAGTGTTTCCAGGAGGCCAGTGGGAATGTTGTTCCAAGTGGTGAAGATGGCTTCACAGAGGGCATCCACTGTCTGGAACTGGTGTCCATTTCTGTAAACTTCCCTTGCCATCCAACCCCAAATGTTCTCAATTAGATTTAGATCAGGGGAACACGCAGGATGGTTCAAAAGAGTGATGTTATTTCTCTGGAAGAAGTCCTTTGTCAGGCGGGCATTGTGAACTGCAGCATTGTCCTGTTGAAAAACCCCATCATTACCACACAGATGATGGCCTTAAGTCATGAGTAGGGTTGGGTACCGAAACGCGGTGCCAATAGCGCACCGGTTCCGACGTAAATGGTAGTAACGAGCGAATAAGAACGAAAATTTCGGTGCCTCATTTCGGTGCTGGCCGCTGGTGTTCCGGCGTCAACTTGCGGTTGTTGAACGTGACGTCAGTGCCGCTACTCAGCACACTTGTTGATCAGAACTGATAGTGAGAGGATCAATAAAGATGCCGAAGGTAAAACACTCCAAGGTTTGGCTACATTTCACGTCTAAGGAGGATGCAGACTCTGCAACATGCAACAGACGCCTTAAAGCAACGTCATGCAAGGGAGGTAACACGTCAAATTTAATTAAACATCTGGCACATATGCAGTTTATTTCAAAGCAGAACAATGCAACGTGTTTGATAATCTACGTCAGTGGTCCACAACCACCGGTCCACGGACCGGTACCGGGCCGCGAGACATTCCCGACCTGGCCGTGCAGCCCGACTGTAACCCCCCCTCCCCCACAGTTGTGCACAAATGGCACGAGTTTATTAGTACCATATGTTATTTGTATTTATATTGTTTAAATATTTAACTTAATATTGTGTTCAATTTGGCCCTGGAAATAAAAGGGTATTGTTTTTTGACAAAGTGTGTACGTTTTCGTTTTTTTAAGTACCAGTTCGAGAACCGTTTAAGCACCAGAACCGTTTAAAAAATGCCAAGTAGGCACTGGTGTCGGATAAAACCCAACCGATACCCAACCCTAGTCATGAGGGATGCCCCCTGCAACATCTCCACATAGCCAGCTGCCGTTTGACACCACTGCACAACCTGAAGCTCCATTGTTCCATTGAAGGAAAAAGCCCCCCAGATCATGATGGTGCCCCCTCCACTGTGCTGTGTAGAAAACATCTCAGGTGGGATCTCCTTGTCATGTCAGTAACGTTGGAAGCCATCAGGACCGTCAAGGTTAAATTTTTTCTCATAAGAGAATAAAACTTTCTTCCACCTTTCAATGTCCCATGTTTGGTGCTCTCGTGCAAACTCCAAACGGGCAATTTTGTGCCGTTAAAGGAGACGAGGCCTTTGAAGACGTTTTTTGTTCTTAAAACCCTTCTCTCGCAGATGCCGTCTGATGGTTATGGGACTGCAGTTGGCACCAGTGACAGGCTTAATTTGGGCCGAGGATTGTCCCGTGTCTTGACGGACAGCCAATTGGATCCTCTGGCTCAGGGCCGGTGAAATTTTTTTGGGTCTACCACTTGACTTTTTTGTTCCATAACCCTCAGGATCTTTTAATAAGTTAAAAATGACTGTCTTACTGCGTCCAACCTCAGCAGCAATGGCACGCTGTGAGGGCCTTGTTATTGGGCCTTGCTTATGCAGCTCAACAATCCGACCGCATTCAAGGAGAGAAAGCTTTTTTGCCTTTGCCATCAGGAGGTCATGACAGTGTGGATACCTGACAGAAAATGACACTGAATCCACATTTTTGCAAAGATTTGGGCTTTTAAAGGCTGTGGTCTTAAACTTTTGATCAGCTGATGAACAGCCTATTTCAGTTTATTGGTTGTTTGCAATAAATTGCTTACTCTTTTTTTTTTTTTTTTTGTCTCACTCCCATTTCTTCTTTCTGCATTTTGAAGCTCTACTTAGAACCTTCTTAAGATCCAACAGTGCAAAATGTAAATTCTTGCAATTTCTCAACTGGTCTTAAAATTTTGATCAGGAGTGTATAGTCCACTGGCTTCCACCCTATAAACCACATACCAGGAAATGGCTTATATATTTTCAAGATGCTGCCAGGTTGACAGAATTCATCATTAAGGCAAAATCTGCCACTTTCGATAAATAATGAGAGGCACATATACAAATATCTAGCCTACTCCAGGAATAACACACAAAATTGACAATTCTCATGTTTGTGGCTTCCCAGTCCAGCTCATTCTTTTCCCTTTACAGCAGCTACTGAGCAGCTGCCAGAGCTTTTTAATGGTGCTTGTCTGCTTCTCCCCCTACAGCAGCTTTCAAACCCCATCCCTCAGGTCTGATCTCATCCACAGAAACTCAAGTGGCTCAGTGCTGAGATGCATCACCTTTTTAGCTGGAGAAGTTAAATTTTACAAGGAAACAAAAGCTTTGATCTGAAAATTGAACCACACTTCAGTCATTTAAATAATGACAGAGTGACAAGCATTATGTAAATAGTGTTGGTGGTTTAAATGGTTGGATTTTTATTTAACATCTCATCTCCACTGAAGATGGGAAAAATGTCAGAAAGTGAAAGAGGTTTAGCATGATGAGACACTTTAGTCCCAAATGTCTTAGAGCAGTGTTTCCCAACCTTTTTTGTCTTGTGTACCCCCTGAGCCTTTTTGTCAGACCACGAGTACCCCCTCACTCATACGTGGCTGGGGGTGGGGTGGGGGGGTGGGGGATTACTCAGAGAGTAATTGCTGTCTGGCACGATTGTACATCTCTCTCTGAACTCTCTTATGCTCCTTTGAAATTTGCCATTATGTGCTGAGCCCTCAGCATGTTCATAGGTTTTAAATAATGCTATTAAAAGCAATAATCCTAATTTCTTTACTCACTGTTCTATTTCCACTACAGTCCATCAAAGTAGCTTTACAAGAACTAGAAACTCAAAATAAGCTCTAAAACTACAAGAAATACCTTGAATAATCCAACTACATCAAACTATTCTTCAAAAAAATTTATTGTAGTGTCAACAAAAAACAAAGCAAGATATGGCATCAAATAGTGACATACAGTTTGAGCTGTACACTGTCCCTTTTAGATCAAATAAGAAAATGAAATGAAACTATGCCACAAAATAATGCAGTTTAAAATGCAAAAAATAGATATCTATCTAGAGACAAACTCAAAATATCAGTAAAATATGAGCTATTTCTGACATTAATATCCTGACAGACTTTTTGAAATAATCAAAAGCTCAGTATCTGCTCCTCCTGTGGTCTGTCCTCTCTCTCCTTCACTGTCCTGAACTCGCTTCAGCTTGGAAACAATCATTAGCTATTAGCTTAAACAGTGAGCTGAAAGAGGCAGGTTTTGGACCAAGCAGGGGAAAATATCGCTTTTCATATTACAGCCTTGTGCTTGGTGAACAAGTGGTGTGATAAATGACTCACTGGCTTTCACTTGAGGAGGTTTTCTTGCTAATTATCATCAGGTTGCTGCCTCTCAGGCTGACAGACTGACTGCAAGTTACCGAGCTGCCGCTCTGCCGGCAGCAGGATGCGGACCAAACCACTGTGAGGCATGGGGGGGGTCATAACTTTTAAACACTTAAAAACCCACTATTTTACATTTATAATTAGCACTGTTTGCATTGCACTTTCATTGAATATTACTATATTATTCAAAATTTATGGATGGAGGGGTCTTGTCCCCCCTGACACCCCCGGGATTTCCGCCTATGTTTTCAGGTACCCCCTGCAATGTGCTCGCGTACCCCTAGGGGTACGCGTACCCCCGGTTGGGAAACACTGTCTTAGAGCACCACATCCTTGCATTTAGATGAGACATGACCTCATGTACAGTACAAGAGATTCTGCAGCTGATATTAACAACAATTTTAGGGGCTGTGGACTCTGCAGAAGGCAAAGGAAAGCATGCAAAGCTTTGATGTTTCCTGAGGAAACTACAGAAGACATACAATAGCTGCTTCCCAGGAAGAACACTGACAGAGTCATTATACTGCAGACCAACACTTTATATCTTTAGCAAATATCAGAAAATTGATCCTGGCATGGGGCTAATTCAAGAAGCTACAATTTGAATTTTCTGGAGGAGTACAGGCGTTACATTAATTTCCAAGCAGAGCTACAATTTGAATTTTCTGGCGGAGTAGAGGCATTACATTAATTCCCAAGCAGAAACTACAAAAATAAAAGGCAGTTTTAGCTATAATATTAGCCAGACAATGTTACAAACGTATGTACATAATTTGCTTTGGTAGCTTAGAGGCCATGTCTAACTTACCGCAATTCACTCCCATTCATGTGGAAAAAAATGTTAAAAACTTATTAGTAAAACTTGAAAGTTGCTGTGCATTGGTAATTCCATTTTGTGAACACTCGGCCGGCATGCAAATTACCATGAATCCATTCAAAATTGTGCACTTGAATGGAGCTTTTTTTTTTTCCAGGCACGTTCAAAATCTGCACAAAGGCTCTTTTCAGTTTTGCTGTGAGTGGTTGTGATAGACAGCTAAGAGGGCAAAATTCAGGTAAAATTCCCAGAAAGTTGGATGTTTGACAACAAGTCCCTGTACATTTTTTTTTTTTGTACTTACAATTATTTGTGAAAGTGTTATCAGGTTGTTTCATCCTGGAGCAAGGTTACGATATGCAGAGGTTTCCAGGAGATGCTACCTGACAGATCTACTTCCAATTCAAAAGCCCTTAAAGTTCCTCAGCATGGGTATCACGACATGCTGCTTTGTATATTGGCATAATCTGCTGGGTCCCGTTTGTTTATGTTCTAAAAGTGTTATTTTGTTCCACTATGAAAGTAAATGGAGAGATAGAAATACTGTATTCTGGATTAGTATCCCAGGGGGGATGAAGCAACTTCCAGGTACGTCGAGGTAATGATACAACCTGGCCAAAGCTCATTTTTGTTATCAGAGACGTTTAAAAGTAGTTCAGCTATTCTCTAAAGATAATTTAATTTTTTTTTTTTGATGCTTTTATGAGCAATGTGCACAATCATTGCAACGACTGGGGAACAACTGAACTCCACTCTCCGCTGTACCAAAACACTGCTAATGCATTTATTTGCATGATGCTAGAAAACTGTAATTGAAATCCGAGCTGCATGATTGTCAAGCTGACACAATTTTCTCATTCAAAATGTATTTCAAGTGCACCTCCTATGATGTCAGAGTCTTGAGGGCGATAGGTGAAGAGCGATCCTCACATCCCCGAATTCAGTATGAAGTCAAGAGCCAGCTCAAGCTGAGCAGTCATCTTCTGAGACAGAGATAACCCTGCAGCGAGCTGGGATGACACCCAACCACAAGCTGCTGAGGAGGCACAGCTTCACTCTGCTGTATAGTCTAATGGGATTAGCCACTCAGCTGCTTTGAATAAGAATCATATTATCTGAGTTTATAGTAGATACTCTGAGAAGCTGTATATATTTCAACAAATACTTCAACAAAAGCAACAAAAGGCGCAGTATGAGACTGTTCAAACGGACGTTAATCTTAAGGTAGAACCGTACAACCAATAAAACGACAATCCTGCACTACAATCACGGAGCTGAGGCTTTGCCCTGCTTTTCATCTGAACCTCTGCCTAGAGAGTAAGCAAATAAAATTCTACCCAACTAATTTGTGTGATGATTTAATAGCAGCCACTTTGCAGTACACAGAAGAACGTTTTAGCCTCATATGAGCTAGAGATTTATGACAGGTATGGCAGGATCCTGCTTATTGTGCTCCTGTCTCTAGGAATGCCTCCATTATGTAACACCTTGTAGAGACAGTGCACACATTACTGTAAATTAAATATTTTCATGGTTAGATATAAATTAGTGTTTTGGCTTTAACTAGAAGGCTCCGGAGAGCTGAGGACTCATTTCACACCAACACACTACTTTTTGAGTTGCCTTTTATATATCACATTGTGTTTTATACTGTATCGTTTCCTCAGTGTCTCCTGTGTAGAAGTCTATAACAATGCCATAAATCAAATTATCACATACATTACAGCAGCTAACAATTACAGTAAATTTGCTGTATTGCAAATCAATGATAAGCCCAGAGCAAGGTTCACAGCCTGTGATTTCACCTGAACACAGATTCCTCCAGACAGATTTGATAAAGATGAGCCAAACAGTGTGGGCAAGTAATATAGCATGTATCACATTATGGATCACATTTATAATGCTTATACTGAGCTTCAGTTATATTTAAAATAAATAAGCACATTTAAGATGACCCATATAAAGACTGCAAAAAATGGTGGCAATGCTTTTGCCAATAAAGACATTCTTTACATTTTGTGGGCATTTGATTTCTGATTTTCACCATGGGTACCGCATGCAAATTGATACAGCAGATGTATTTCTCTCCAGTAAGCGAATCAGCATGCTTGTCTGAAAACACTGAGGGATAAAGGTTACCTCTGGTTTGTTTCTGCTTCTCTTTAAGGAGGATTTTGTACCACATGAAAGACATGAAACATCATACTGGTGAGTCACCGCTCCTTCACTGTACAGAGGGAATACTCTGCTAGAAATTCAAAGTCTGGGGTCATGAAGAGCCAATAGCAAGCCTGCTGACAACCACTGTAGGCGAGCCAGCAAAGTAATCCTGAATTCCCCTGATGCAAAACAAAACAGGCATTTTACTGAAATATATTATAAAAGCTGAGGTATGGGATCAGTGATTCACTCCTTCTTTTGAGTTGCAAGCTGAATATAAATATTTGCTCTCAGTATTCAGTTCATGAAACTAGCAGCCATTTGGGCTCGACATTCATTTCTGTCCTTCTGTCTCTGCCTCCTCTTTTTCCCTTTACATCTGCTGCTGTTTCCACCTATCTTGCTTGTTTTATTTTTCTTTTCACCTCCTCTCACACCCATCTCTTCCTAGTAATCTGAATGGCCCTAATTTCCACATATTTTTGTTATTACTGTTTATTAGGGTTTTTAAAGTAATTGATTGTATAAAAGAAATACATGCATCACCTGCATGCACACACATACAAGACGCAACACCAGGTTAAGAGTGGGCATCTACAAGTTCATAAAACAGCATGCTGGATGTGTACCGTTGAAAGTAATGAGTGAGGCGTCAGTAGTTTGTGGAAGTGGGTGGTGTACTGCAGTTAAAGTGGTTTATAAAGGCTTGCCAAGTCTAATGAAACATACTTTCACACTCCGTCATTTTTAATTTTTTCATGCTGCATCACATCTCTCATGAGGGCAGGATATGTCGGGGCTGGCGTACGCTGCAGTCGAGCAAAACCAATCTATGTGCTGAAAGTGTAACAAATGACATACTATGCCGAGAATTAGATAGAGATTTAAAATAACACCAGTGTTTTTAGTGTTTAAAATAACATTAAAAACAGCAGACAGGGTGATGGCTCTGTCAATGATGTCTGACAATGACTGAAATAAGCTACGCCAGTATGGTGATCAAGTAGGCGAGTGTCGTAGCACAAGCTACAGTAGTGATAGTGCTGTCCACCCAAAGTTTTCACAAGAATATTTTACATCATGAAACATTCTGAAGAGCTATTTCTTTGATAAATGTAACCAACGCGGCACTTGAACTGTAAAAATCTCTAACCTTTAACATTTTATGCTGTCACAAACCCTCTTCAAAAAAAAATGACTGTTGCAATTTACTAAACCAGTGCAATGAACACTTAGCACCTATAATTAGACCAAACGAGTGGCCACTGCTGTTTTGGGCTTATGTCTCATTACATATTCATGTATGAGAGTTTCCCTCTCAAAGCGCAAGATGCTGGGAAGCGATTATTGTAGACTCTGTGATTGCATGTGCTATTTAAAGCCTGTGAAAAGCTTGTGTGTGAGTGTGCTCAGAGTAGACATGAAACAGAGACAAGTCACGCCATCTCTCCTTTATGTTTTGCTCCTGCCACTGTGCTCTGTCCGAAATGCTTCTCTACATAGCCTTTTTATGAAAGGGCAGCCCATTTCGATTTTGAAGGATAAATGTCTTTTCGTTTCTTACAAGTAAAACCTCCAATTCTGCTGCTGTGAAACTTCCTCCTCTTTGCCATTCCATTCCATTTGTTGGCGATGTCATGCTGTTTCCTGACAGGAAGGTGCATGCAAAAAAAAAAAAAAAAAAAAAAAAAAAAAAAAAAAAAAAAAAAACAGGTGATTATATTGGACCGGCCATATGTTAGTGCCAGTTCTGAGAAGGTAGGTCACTAATTTGGCCAACACATCACAAAACTCAGCGAGTCTCTTAGTAAATTTGTCCATATTTCTGATACAAAACAAAGAGGAGTGCACTCACATTTGTGTTTCAACCCAAAACTCTTCTGTTATTTTCATTCCTAGGTCTTTTTGCCAGGCTGTTTTTAAATGTTCTAGGGAAGTGATACCATTTAAGTTTGAAAGTCTATCATAAATAGTAAGTAAATAATTTATTTTTCCAGGTGCCATGAACCAAAAGGTGCCTAACAGGCATGGGGTTACATGACACTAAAAAACATAACAAACAAGGCCAATAACATAATGGGAGCGAAAGGACAAAAATAAAACACCCTCATTTGTGTTAAACAATGTCCAAACCAAATATAAATACAAGCCTGCTCCTCCGACATCACAGCTCTAAAACATAACTTAGACACATCGGAAGCACAGACTGTGCCCTTAACTCTTAACACTTTTAAAATAAAGCATCCTCCTACACTGTTGATAAGGATTTAACACAATACAATATAACTGATGTGCCTACTTTCACAGATAGATAAGAAGAAATAATTTGGTTATATAGCACATTTCATACATAGAATGCAACTCAAAGTGCTTCACAAAATGATAAAAACACCTTATTAAAAGACCTTATTAATACCTTAGAGAGCTAACTGATGATAATAGGAGAAGAATAAGATGATAGCAGTATTGTAATAAAGCTAAAAATCAAACAAGACAAGTTGCCAAATAATCTGGAGAATTAGATAAGGATTTTATATTTTTCAAAAACTGAGGGTTAGAAAATTAAACTTGCAATTGTAGAGATGATAGAAAAACCTATAATTAAATAATTATCAATAAATAGCTCTTTGAAGGAATGTACTGTTTGAGTTTTCTGTGCCGTATGTGGAACATAGTGTCTGAGAGAGATGGACTGAGTGAGTGATTGGCAGAGATGGGAGGCAGGAGCGAACTAGAGTGTCACTGAAAATGATTCTTGATCTGGGTCCAGATTTTTAGTGAGTGACAGACAGCTGGACTGTCTGAGGATAAGAGCAATGCAGAGATGAACAGGATTGGTGGAAGGGCAAAAAACATTCTTTTTTCAATATATAGACCGGCTGGCATCTGATCCTGGAACCAGTAAGACAGACATGCCCAGTAATAGAGCTGGAGATGGTGATGGACTTCACTCCCTGCTCTCACTCTCACCTCTTGCTCAAGTAAATCAAAGTCTTTATGTTCCAGATAAAGAGATATGGCTTTATCTAAGTTTGACTAGGTTTGTCTAATTTTTGCTTAACTTTCTAAAACAAAGTGTCATCGGTAAACAGTAATGCACTGGAATAAAAACACTTCAGTGAGAAGGGGAGATGACACTATGCATCTTTCGAGATCTCTCTGTTTGCTCAAGCAGTTTTAAAAAGTTTCAGTAGATTTGTGTGACTGGTTTAGTGACAGTCTCCCCTTAATATTTCAACTGGGTGAAAACAAGGAAGGAAGAGAGCTAACTGATGAAGGGCATTCATGGTAAAGGATTCAGTTTTGGTTTGACTTTCCAAGCCTTTCCAGCATGGACGCAGCAGTTCATAAAATCATGCCACGGCGCAAAAAAATATCACTTGCTCTCAGTAAACGATGTACTGAAAAAAGTCATTGCTGAATACATTTAAATTATTAAAATCAGTATTTTTTTTTTTTTTTTAATCATAGATAGTTCTATCTACAAACAAGATTTCCTGGTCATGTGATATAATCAATTAAATAAAAAAAAAATATATAGTAAAAGACTGCCTTTTAAAACATGTACATTTATCTTATATTAATGCCTCTTATTAAAAGTGAGTTAAAGTAATTATTTCCCTTATGGCAATGCTATGCAGTTGAGGTTTAATTACTCTGCTTCTAAAAGACAGTTTCTGTTTGATCTGGTTTATCATTGCCACGGTGCCATTACAACAATAGAGGGATCATCATTTTGAGCTATTTTCCATCACCTTGTTCTCTCAAAATACATCTATGTGTGGGAACGAAAGGTTTTAGTGATTCATTTGTGCAGTTCATTGCACTTACACACAGGCACAGATAAGGTAGTTGATAAATAAATATTAATTAACATGTTTGTTTTGGCTGGTTGTCACTGGGGCTAACGAGGAGGATAACACAGCTGCAGTGAGGTTCTGTCACATCAGCTGCTAATTTATAAATTAGTTAAACTTACAATACATGGTCGTGATTTTGCATGCAACTGTTCTGTTGCCACTGACTTTTATGAATGAATTTTTTTTGTGTTGTTTTTCTCCCATGATGGCTGCATTTTAAGTATCTGAGATTTAAAAAGAAATTGCAAAAAGGAGGGGAGAGAGAGGGCGACCTTGCCTGGTGGAGCAACTTGGGAAATGATTGGATTTGAATAATTGGATTTGAACAAATTGCTGGATTTGAATTTGTGTGTACAAAAACTAAAAGCAAAGTGTAAAGTCGTTTGACCCATGAAATTAAATTGGAGCCAAGGAGATGGTTGCCTTGTAAAATGTTTGTAGGTGACGGCCATTAGTGAGTGTTTGGCTGAATATGTCCAACAGCAAAACAGAGTGAGTTTTGTTACGGCTTTTGAAAAATTTCTGTCCCAATAGCTTTTGAACATGTACAGCTTGTGATATTTCTCCAGTCTTAAAAGGCACCTTAAGGAATTCCTGCCTTCCAAACAAAAAGTGGGCACATGGTCAAACCTCTGAGGAAATTCTCAGTTAATTCCACATAACAAATGGATCTTGCATCAGATACATACGAGTAATAGTATTTAATTTAATTTTTGCATTTATTTCTTTTTGAACCAATGTGCCATGTCCAGAGCTTCTGTGGATCTGTGATATTTTTTGGCAGATTCCTTGGTGTGTGAGAATTCAGCTCACTCTTTTAAGGGCCTCTGCTGATGATCTGTCTAATGTGATAACTTTAGTGCATTTGTTTCAGAGTTGCAAGTGTTTGTGCCGCTCACATGTGCCCACATATTTCCATTCCCAGGTCGTCAAATGCCACAGCTTGGTCATACCCCTTTAATGCCTGATACTGACACCAAAGGCACCGTTCGGCATCAGGATGAGACGCATCAGGTTTTTTTGCTTTTATCATGTTAGAGTCAAGTGGTTAGGGTTAGACCATAAAACCCCTTGGTTAAGGTTAGGGAAAATGGTCTCGCTCAAATGCAAAGGTCTCTCTGGAAATGGGATTTGACCTCAGTTCTGCACCAGATCCTGCACCATTTCACCCTGACCATGTGCTCTTGCAGACTTCCTTGCTCTTAATACTAAGTTACCCCAATGTCTCACACTGCCACCAAAGGGTGCCTTGTGCAATGGTATCAAATGCACAAGGGCATGCCCAAGCTGTGGTATTTGACACCCTGGGAATGAGAGTGGGCTGCATATGCATGCATGTGGATGGAAGTGATTTGGAGGCAAACTTCTGCTGAAAAGGAAGGGGGAGTTTTTACCATTCAAATTTACACCAAAATTCCTCCCATTCACCAAACCTGCCCATACAGCAGCTTTAATCCCCCCATCATTTATTCAAATTGTTGTAAAAAAGTGCCGTGGACCACTTATGAGAGTGCATTAGACTGTTCAAAAACAGCTGGCAAGCAGTAATGTCAGCAAAGTTGGGAATTATGTTAAACTAGAGAGGGAAACAGTCAAGCAGCTACTGTTTGCAGAGTGCAAGTGTTTTGAGGGGTGACAGCCACAGAGCCACTTACAACACCAGTAATTTAATTGGCCACTTTAAGAAGCACCATTTGAGTGAGTACAAGCAGTTGTCATAGCAGCTTTCAAGAAGCCTGCAGGCAGCAAACATTAGAGAATCAGCTGGAAAAGTGAAATAATGAGCCCAGAACAGTGAAACTGGGGAAAAACAAATAACTAGCTAACTTGATAAATATATAAATAAAAAATAAAACATTGTTATTATTAAATGTATGTCCAGCCCTTCTTGGAGGTGTAAACTGTGGCTTTGGCTACTTAACAAAGCATTTGTTGTGGCTCAAACTTTGCCCTCCTGCTCCTGCACAACAACATATGCTACTAGGTTTTGCTCTGTTTGAAAGATGAATCTAAGACTCAAACAGTGTTACTGTCCATTAGAGGACATGGCCTGGACACAGCAAGTGGGAGCAGGAATGAGAGGAATGGAGTGTGAAGAGAAAAAGTTGAAAGCTGGGTGCTACAACCATCTGACAATAACTCAGACTGCTTGAGCTCCAGAGAATCGGGACAATTCAAGCAAGTATTGTTCCCATTCCACTGTCATGCAGATCATTGTTAGTCTGTGGGAACTGGAAAACTAAGTCCATTTAAGATTCACCATTTTTCAAAAAGTGGCCTAAATAATCTAATATTCCCTGTTTTGAAAATGTGCTGTTCTGTCAAATGTGGATGATGATTTCTGTCCTGCTCTCTGATTCTGTCGGCTTCACCGTGTCATCAGTATTCAAGTGGCTGTGGACCCTCCAGTCTGCTGAATGGACTCTCTGTGGATTCTCTCTGTGATCCCACGACCAACCCACAGGACAGACCATGTGTGGGATTCACAGCAATAAGGCAGCACATATATCATTTGCAAAGCCAGTAAATTATTCAGTGGGCTTTAATAATGCCAGCATAATGTATTTATCCTGGGGATTTTTTCAATGAGAGACTTTCACTTTTCACTCTGATTTTTTTTTTTTTTTTTTTTTTTTTTTTGTGATACACTGAGATTTGGGAGGGTATTAAAATTCTAATGGGTCTCTTACATAGGCCAACAGATGAAACCAAAAGACAGATTGGTTGTCTTAAACATTAACTGTCTTAAAGGACACTTTATTATCATTATTATCAATAGTAGTGGAAGTATAATTATCTCAAAACTTTATGACAAAATGACACTTTCAGTGACTGTTAGGCTTTTAATCCATGGTATCTAACCTTCATTTATTTTGTCACTGCAGTAAAATAAACAACTTTTAGTCTGTTGAATGATGACAGCGATGGTGGGCAAACTCTTCCTGGGGGCTGATGGGTTACTGTGTTTCTCCGTCTCTGAACCTCTGGCCTGATTTCTGCACTATCAAAAAAAAATATTCCTTTCTGTTGAAACTTAAATGAGAAATAGTAGATGCTGAAGTGTTTCCCCCTCAGGCCTGACAAGGGTCTGGCATCATTTGAGCTCCAGTAATCCTACTGAGATCTATAGTGTTACTAGAACAGGGCAAACACATTTCACTTGTATATTTGTTCAAAATAACACAGCTCCCCCTTTGAACTCTCTGAAACATCAATTTGTTTTGGCACAGCAGTTTTTTATTTCTGCCAGAAGACAAATACAAAGTCTTCTGCCCAACGCAATAACAGTGGTTTTCAAACTTTCTAACGTTTCAGACCCCCAAGTTCACGTTCGTTAAGCTGTGAACCCCCATTTGAAGTGATTTTTCCCTGAGGACTCTAACATGAAAATACACTTCTGCTTTTTGTTTATACATTTTTTTTGCATCATAACATTTTCTTTTGAAATCCGCCTAATGGTTTGACCCTCTTGTCCGCTTGTCACAAAATGCAGCTGACCACACAACACAAGCAAACAGCGGAAAGCCACTGAAGCGATTTGTTTTGCATCTTGACAATGTGCACCGTATGAAGCCTGTGTGAAATACAGTCGTATAAAAAAAAGAGAGAGAAAATGTGGAGTTGAGAGACAGAGGATGAAGAAGAGAGAGGCCCTTGAAGGGGAAGTGGTAAAATACTATAAAAAAAAAACACAGCTGACACCTTCGGAAGCAAGTCAGTGTCAAGGAGCAAAGAGACAAACTTTGACAGATTTAATGCATGTCTCCATTATTAGACATCCAAACAGCCGATAACTGGTCAACCCACAGAAATTCTCCCTCCGGTGAACCAAATCACAGCGATAGACAAGCGTCAGTGACCAAGACTGAATCCCAGTTTCACTGTATCATACAATTACACCACGGTCTGGGTGAATACTTGTCTCTGATTGGCTGGAGGGTGTGTGATAAAACCGTGCAATGCACACATAGTCTGGCTCAAGTTTAATCACTGCTCTAAATTCATACACTGGCCATACATTTTTGAACGAAAGCATGTAACCCTAGCAACAAACTGGAACAATAGCAACCCCGGGAAACATCAAACGCTACTTTGCGCCAGTAAACAGCCTTATTAATTTTGTGTCCTTGGCATACAGCAAAAATATGTGAAAATATGTGAATGCTGATATTCGTAATTTTTGTTTAATGAGGCTGGATGCTTCGTGGCCTCCATGTTATGCAATACAAGAACTCAACGCACATCTTGTCGTGAAGTATAAATTTGTAGCTATGAGGTTAAATAAAAGGTATTTTAAGCTTGCTCAAGTTCAAGTTCAACTTTATTTAGAGACTCAAAGGGCTTCACCGGCCTACAGTTTGTAGAAAACAAATGATACCCCCTGACTTAAGCCCTCATAGTGGGCAACAATAAAAATATAAATAAATAAAGCTCCATAAAGTTATCCAAAAGAGTTCACAAAGGTTTTAAGCCTTAGATTTTTGTAGCATAATGTTGATGTGTTGAATAAAAATGCATCAATTCATGTCTGTGTGAATATGCGTAAAATGTAATCAAGAAAAAGTCCACATAAATATAATCCATATATAATTTCAAAGTGAGTGCATATTTGAGAGAGAGAATTTGTGAAGAATTTGTGAGCGCAGCCTTGCTTGTGCCGACAGCTGCTCATGTGAGAAGGTGAAAGACACACACACAAACTCAAGTGTCAATGCTGTGCGCTGTTTTGTTTTATTTATTTATTTTTTATTTCTTTTCTTCTTTAACCCTGCTTTGGAGATGGCATTGAAATCTGACAAATGGAAATAGATGGATTAGCTCCATAATAGCCATCCCTGATTGGACAATCAAATAAGTTGCTATTTCATCCATCACCAGTGATCAATTTTAACCAAAGCTAAAATGCTACACTCCCCTTCTCCAGAGACACGTTAACTCCTCTACTGTGATTTAAACCCAGTTTACTGGTTTTAGGGTGTTGATATTGACATCAGATACTTTTACTGCAAAAGCTCTTGCAGTAAGTTGAAAATGTTGAAACACCATGGGTGTAGCTGCTGTTAGAGGCAGTTGTTCAGGACAATAACTAAGTTGATAACATGTCAAAAGGTTAAAATCAATTTGATATTTTTGAGTAAAATAGAATAATAGATAACATTGACAACATTATATTTCTGTTAAAATCATAAATAGAATTAAAACATGGTTTTATTCAATAATTACCAGGCGGAACTTATATTAAGGCGCTGCAATGCGGTACGACCTCTCTTATTGCTACACTGCTAGTCTCCCGAGATAGCACAGTGCACAGATGCCTGCTAGAGCCACGGAGGAAGAAGTTTTAAGTTTGTTGCTGTTTAAGTTTATTTTTTCATCAAGGTACACAGTTGTAAGCTGCCGATAGAAGCATTGTAAGAGCTGAAGAAAGCTGAAGATTTCTGTTCACTCCCGCCAGTTTATGTGGCCAATGAGGTATGCTGTTAGCTGTATGCTCTGCACTGGCTTAATGTTATGTTCATGTAGTATGCTAACAAGCTAGCATCCGGCTAGTATGGTCCTTCGGTTAACAGTACTTAAATGATAGACCCATTTATGTTGCAGTGAACGTTGTATGTTGTGTGAATAATTTTTCCTATAAGAATGAGGGCTTATAGCTGTGAAGATTGATGGTTTGACCATTTCTATTTGGTTTTATTTAATTGTTTGATACCTATTCTCTATGAGAATCCGTTGTATGGAACTAATTTAAGTTTGTATTTTATTTATTCATATTCAGTGCTCACCGCATTGGATATGAAAGTAAATGCCAGTTAAAAATCAAGAACACCTTGGGCTCTATTTTCACAGACCAGGCAAGACGGGGGCGCAGCGCAGCTGCCCCGCTTCATCAACTGGGTGTGGCCAAGTGGATTTTGCAATTTTGGCACACCATGCGCCGTGGCGCGAATACTCCACCATCCCTCCTACCAGCACATGGGAGGAGAGAAGGCATGGAGTGGGTTTGACACAGCCGATTCACTTTAAACCAATCAAATGAGCCCCTGTCCTCGCCCTTAAAATGCGCTGCGCGAAGGTATAATAAACGTTTACACAACTGACATGGAGGTCTACTGCCGCAGGCGGAGCGGAGCCGGCGTAGTGGAAGTTTGGCTGACAGGCGTGCAGTGCGCACACATCACCAAAACCTCATGGGCAGGTTTCCAGAATGTCAGGCACATTAACAATGCAATAAATACCGACAAAAAACACTATACCACATAAATTTATCTCCATATCGACCGTCCCGTCACAACTGATGTCAGATCAAAGGAGATTGGCACCGTTTGTGTTGACTGTGAGGTTTAGTGACATGTGCCCACTGCGCGTCGGTCAGCCAAACTTCCACTACGCCGGCTCCGCTCCGCCTTGCGCTGAAAATAGACGTGGTTTCAGATGGCAAGCTTTGGGCGCACCTCAGCGAAGCCTTTTGGCACAAAAATGTCACTGCGCTAAGCTGAATCTGTTGACACCTCCCCCTGCTGTGCCGCCGCCCCCATCCCAGCGCACGGCAGTCTGCCAAAATATCAAACTGTGTGCCCCTCGGGTTGCGCTGGTTGAAATTAGCTCTGCGCTGCACTGGGAAAATAGAGCCCTCGTGTCTGTGATTCAACTCTGGGACGATTCCTAATCAACTGTGATGCACAATGAATTTTGTGAATTTGTGAATTGTGCTTTGATCAGGTGTAATCAGATTGTCGATGCTACCTTGACTGGGAAAGTCACTGTTTTTGCTATTTTGTTCTGTCATTAAATGGTTAACGCTCTGCTAGCTTAAAAGCAGCCTGACCAGAGGGTAAATAGCCCAGTTGTATTGAACTGGCTCAGGATCTACAGAGAGATGCCAGGGCAGCAACACAGCCTCCAGTCACCTTTAGTTGTAGCTTCATTATTCATCATAATGAGTTTTTACTGTAAACAAAACAAAACAAACACAAGCCCAGCCTCTGGTTCGTGTTCTCTTCTGTCTGTCTGAGGGCTTAATTTTATACACACACACACAAACACACACACGCGCACACACACACACACACACACACACACACACAAACACATACACTGTCTTCTACTCCAGACACAAAGTTTAATATTCATCTCGGAGCAGAAACAGTGAGATGAATATTAAACTTCTAGCGCATTTCTGTCACACAGCTGAACTTTCTCCAAACTGTCACCAACCCTTGCCAGAGTCCCACAGTCAGCTTCTTCAGCACTGATATATTCTCCAGTGCAGCAGTGCACTGTGTCTGTCTGAGTACTACAGTACTGCAGTGCATCGACATACTCAGAGCACCACAGGAACTTAACACAGAGTTTAACCTCTCCTGATGTACATTCAATCTGAATTCAATCCAAATCCTGCCGATTTAATATAAAGTCCAAGTCAACTTTGGAGAGATTCAAAGACATTTTCTCCTCCCTGTACGATGCACAGAGAGAGGGAGATGGAAATCAAACCTCCAGGCCTTCAGGATGGAAGTGTTGTTAGAAAGGTGAGTAGCAGTACCAAGATACCAAGGGCATCAACAAGCTGTATGTATGTGTGTGTGTGTGTGTGTGTGTCTCTCTGTGTGTGTGTCTGAATGTGTGTCTCTGTGTGTGTGTGTGAGAGAGAGAGAGAGAGAGTGAGAGAGAGAGAGAGAGAGAGAGAGAGAGAGAGAGAGAGAGAGAGAGAGAGAATGACAGAGAAAGTAAAGTCAACTGTCTCTTCTTCAGTTTTACATACCCATATGCCAGTGTGAGCTCATCATCCCTCTGGCAGATAGAAGCACACACACGCAAAAGTGTGCATGTGCACACACACACACACACACACACACACACACACACACACGAGGATGTAGTTTCAAAGAAGTCTCTTTTACCTAGAAAAAGACAGAAGAAGAAAAAAAATCCAAATTAACGACCACAAATGCAGAAATAATTTCCCCCACTATTCCATAACATTAACAGCATCATTTTGGAATCACCAGAGGCCACGTCTTGATTTATTCATGTCAAGTAACAAGTGTACCAAGTGTACTTACATCATGGAACAAGTCTTAGCTTCTGAGTAAATGTTGCCAGGAGTAGTAATTATATTCTTGTAATATTGGCAGAAAGAAATACATCCAACTTCCCTTTCCAGACCCTTCAACCATTACTGACATAATGTCACAGCAGATTAGTCCAATAATAGTTCACTAAAAGCCTCATCTTCAGCCGGCCATAGGAGAAGAGGAGGTTTCTCTCAATGGGCTGAGCTGAGTCGACATGGATTTATAGTCAGCAGTTCAGCATCACATGTGAAGAGAAAGACTGACCGGACTGAGTTATTCCTGACTGTTCAGCAGTCATTAAATTTAAGCTTTTAGATTCAAGTGTTTAAAGAAAGTTAACCTTTTAACAAACTGACTCAGCCATAAATTTTGTTAATCTTGTTCAGATGAAATGGTCCCAAATTTGGATAACAAATAACATTTTTCTAGTTAAAAAAAAAGTTTATGTACGGTGCAAATTGAACCAAAAGCAAATCAATTCAAGGGAAACTGTCCTTGGGATGCAGAGGCACAGAGACTAGCAACCAAATTATTTTCTACATGAAAATAATTTGATTTTGACTTCAGTGGCAAAATATTTGGACTGCCTCTACACCTGAGCTTGTGAAGACACACATCACAATTTTAACGAGCTCTGAATTCAGCACTCAGACTACAGTGGGCTATTTTTGTTAATGTGATTCTTTTTGTATATTGTTTGCTTTTGTTCAGGCAATGTTGTTTAGGATATTGAAGCAAAAAGATTGAAAAGATTTTATTGTGACTGAGGTGTGAGACCCTTGTCCCTTGTGCATGTGACTTACATGTGCAAATTAAATATTATTTATTGCTCAAAAATATGTGTATAAAATATTGTGTATTTATATGTGTATTTGATTTCTGCTAGTTGAAAATGACAAAAAAAAAAAAAAAAAGTCCCTGAAGAACTATGGCTAAACACCTACCCAGAAGAATTCAAACTCATATTACAATAAAATATATTATTTGTATAATGCTCAAGGTTACAACACAATCCAGGAGAAAGAGGAGCAAGAATTTGTGATTACAGTACAGTGCAACATATCTATAGGCTACGCATTGCTGACACCACAACAAATTGTTTCAAAACCAAATAAAAGCAAAGATAGATTGCCTTAATATGCATAATTTTCTTTAATAAAGTCAAGCTACATGTGTTGTAATTGAGTCTCAACATTCAAGCTTTACAGTAAAAAATGAATGACAAATAGTTAATAATTAAAAGATAATTAAAAAAGACCCAGGCGACACACCCCCTGTAGCACAACATGGGGAAAATTAAGGCAGATTTGTGACTGTAGGACTTATCCAATTGGGCAGAGCCACAAATTAAGTTACCATCCAAATGATTTTTGACAGCAAAGATAAGTACTTGTTAATGAACTGCTATCTATTATTATAGCTGAACAACTGAGGTAACCCAGTTGTCTTTGCTGAAAAACACTGCAAGCCAAAATTTCTCTCATCCTTCTTACAGCTTAGCACTTTCAGATCAGAAGTAGTATCTGATAATAACATGTGGATCCCTCAATCAATGAAAGCAATAATGCAAGACAAATGAAATGGGACTTGGAAAAAGGGCCTAGGATTTGGAGAAGCAGCCACAGACTTGGACAAGACTTCAACTAAGCTCCACAAATCTGCCAAAAAGTAGCGCCTGGCCCTCAGCGGTGTAGCCACTGCATGGAGAAACAGTAATACTACAGCATAATAAGAAAAAAAAGAAAGATAATTTGCAATATCAGCTAAATGCTAATCAAGATTTTAAAAAGGAGGGATAATAAAAAAGAAAGAAACATTGAAGGATGGTGTCATTAATCAATACTGTAATATACTGCACATACAACTCACTGCTACACATACATAAGGTCCGTCACTGTGCTGCATAGGATACAATTTTGCGATTTCATTCTGAAACTGAGGAGGACATAATAGGAGATAAAATAAACTGCAGGGTGACTGTATTCTCTCCACAAAGTTTAATTTGCGTTTAATATGCCATTAAGATCTGTGGCTCACACTAACAACCTGAGAGGGAGAGTGGATGCATTTGGTTGGAGCTTATTATCCATCTAAGCAGCATCAGTCATTTCAAATTTGATAACAGAAAATAGCATAAACACACCCAAACAACAGTAAAGCAAAAAGTGGCGCTGAATTGAGTTGTGTATACAAAAGGACTGCTGAGACGTTTTATTCATGGGAGATGAGACAGCCCATTGTTTTGAAGCACCTCCGATACAACAACAAGATATATACTAGTGTAATTTTTTATGCATTTTTTTTTTTCAATTGAAGCAGGCTTTCTTTAAAAAGTGCAACATGGCCTCTCATTTCGTATCACAACACTTCAGCTCAGCAGGTATCACTGATTAGAAACAAATGATCCTTTTTTCACTGTAAGAACTTAGCAACGCGTGCCATGAAGACTATTGTATTTTAACACAAATCCAGGAAAAGTTCCCTGAACCTAATTTTAGCCCTGCGCAGAAAGTGATATTATAATCGAGTTCCACAAACTTTTATCTAGAAGGGCTGATGATCTTGACTGGTCCGAGTGGTGGCTTTGGTAAACATGCAATATCAGACAACTACGACTGAAATAGCACAAAATAGGCTGCAAAACAAACGGCAAAACAATGGAACTTGCAAGATGTACAAACAAAGAGGTACATGTCCTGGTAAGTATTTGGGGTTTAAAAAAAGGAGGCTGTTTTTAACTGGGAGGCAGAAGGAGGAAAAGCCACCCTCTGCTTGCTGTGAGAAAAACGTGTAAAAAGTGTCAGAGGCTGATAGAATGTGTCAAAGTGGGAGCTGAAAGTAGGTTATACATCCTGATGCATCACAACCATGTTGATTTGATTCACTGTTTGATTTGACTTTGAATTGAAATTTAGCATTACATGGTGGGAGCTTGACTCATCTTACTGAGTAGTTATTCTATTTTAATTCTCTGGGGTACATTACTACCTCATTCATTTTAATTTCTATGAATTGTCAGTAATTTTGTATCTTCTTTGAGTGCTGAGCTTTAACTTTAACTTTAATTTGTTGCTCCAATGTATTTGTTTTAGGGCCAGGCTCTTGTTATACTCATGTGACTGGCTGTATTCTTGTTATGTGTTACTATGCATCAAGGATGCATTTTTGTGACGTTGCGACTGCAGCTGCATCCAGCACTTTTTCCTGCCCAAACCAAATTTCCCTTGGGGAACAATAAAGTTCATCTGATCTGATCTGATCTTGTAGAAATGAAAATCTGTATTCAAAAAATTTCTCAGAATTTAGGGGAACTGGGAGAGGGGAAAAACTGGATGTATAGGCCTGCCATTGAGCAACTTTTTTCAGTCAGTGTTCTCCTGTCCTTCTGGTATCTGTGGTAGGTCCAGCTTTGAGAGACTAGTCCCCTGAACTTCACAAGTTCTGGCAAGTCACATGTTTCTGAAAGGTCCAAGTTACCCTTGGTGGTCAAAAGGGGGCAAAGGAGCTCAACAGACTTTTAGGATGGAAGCAGTGTAGCACTGATCACATATGAGTTGGGTTTAACTCAATCTTTCGCATCCTTAAAGAGTAACCAAACCCCAAACCCAAATCTCTGACATTTAAGGGGTAAAAGTCAGGTGGCTGACCTTTGGTGGCAGGTGCCTTTTACAGAGAATGACAGGTGGTAATATCGCCTGCCACCAAAGATCACCACCTGCCACCTGACTTCTAACCATTGCAAATCAGGCTCCACAGAAATTTTGAGTTTTGAGGTTGGTTACTTTTTCATTCCTCCTCTCTAGTTTCTCTGTTGGCTCTCCTTCCTCCTCTTCCTATAGATCAGCATTTCACTCCCTGCTTATGAAGGAGCATGGATGTGTTGTTAGACTTCTGTCTTCCATAAGTTCAGAAAGTAGCTTTGTACCTCACTTGATCATAAAGGCAAACAGGGCAGAGAGAGATGCTGAGAGACTTGCTGCAGTACAGTCAGACTCCATGGGCACATTATCCCCTGCTTACCATCCACTTCATTCTCACAGTGTTGCAAATCAATTTAAAGGTAAATTCTCTGAGGCTGAGGAGAGTGTTTGTTACACAAATACTCTGTTACGCCTGATAAACGGGAATCGCCAGCAGAAAGGAGCTCTGAAAAAAAGAGGCTTTTAATTACACTGAAATTATCAGTAAAGGAGAAAATGGAAAGTTGAGGTCTGCTGTTGTGTTCCTATTGTTATAGACTTGAGTGTCTAAGGATGTAAAAGAGCTTTGTGAACATCAGCCCTAACCTGGAGCGTGCTTTAGATGAAACAGAAAAAAAGGAGACAGGCGTAGATGGCTGGAATTCTGAGGGCTTACTGGGTAGTAAGTCATGCCTCCATACCAGTCTCCACCATCAAAGGCTCAAGCTCCTTTTTGATTTTTGGTCCCTTTTATGTGGTAGGTTGGTCAGAAATAAAAGAGCCTGCTTCCTAAATAATATTCATATAGAGTATATGCAGGTTTAGAATAATGATTAAGAGGTCTAGGAAGGTTTCCAATCAACTCCAACCTACACTGGTGTCTCCACTCTCTCTTTGATTTGTTTTGGGTAAGTTCATTTGGGTTTGAGTCAGCTGGTATTCTCAAGAACACCAGAACAATGAAGCCTTTCCCTTGTGCTATGTCTGTGTACAATGTGTCAGCCTTCAAAAATCATATTGATGATGTCAAAAGACTGCAATTATACTGATACAGATCTATAATGGCATTGAGGATGGCATGAGCTGAAACATGTCTGCCTTGAATAAGTGATTCTGCATTTATGATGACAGTCTGGGCCTTTTGTGACGGGCTATCACAAAAGGCAACAGAAAGAAAGGCAACAGGGGAAAACAAAATGCTAGAAGCTATGCCTTATTCGTCCTAACATTCCTAATAATGAACACAAAAGGCAGCACTAACTATGCTTCAGCTTTGACCTCAGTTTAGCAAGACACTAAAACTTAATGTGCATTATGTTCACTCATCTCGAGAGCTGCACCCTTAGCCTCATCCTTGTTCAACCTCTGAACAGTGTCAGCAGTAGCATTCTTTCTGTCTGGCAAATATGCTACCGGCGGCATTCAATTTGGCAAAAAATGTGCCTTATCCTCTGTCCTCCCGTCCTTGACTCCTCGCTGACTCGGCGTCCAAAAATGAATCCACCTTCATAAGGGCGTTCCAAATGGTTAAAAGATGCATGAAGGAGCCTTTTTTCCTCACTTCTTCTAATGCGTGGCTCACTGATGGGCTTTGAGCGCCCTTCTAGTCGGCTGAAAAAAGTTATGGGTAGAAGCCAAAATCCTGCATGGACCCAGTTGTACCCTGTCTGACCCGAACCAGCAAAGCTCAATACCACACCTGAACCATTACCTGCAATTTTCTCTAAATCAGTTTTGGACCAAATACATCGCTTTCAACAACCAGATTCTCACCACTTCATCCATGCTGATGATGATCGATGTGAGGCTTTGATCGCTGTCAGTCCCTGTCGGTCAGGGCAGTTACTTACCCTACTTTTTTGACTTTTTTTTTACCTGGCTCGACATTATTCCGACACATGGATGCATATGACAGTATAAAAAAGATATCAACTTTAGGCACTAATTTAAATTTTTTGTTCCAATGACATGAAATACTGTTTGACATTGATTAGGAGGTACTATAGTTTACATGAATTACACATTAATCTTAAATTTCTGAAATGTTCATATGAGAATGAAACATGAGCCTTAGGATAATTTTGACTGTATAAGGGAATCTTGTGCAGGAGGAGCCTCAAAACTGTGCTTCAGATGAAACTGCAATATGGCAGGTGCAAAAACTTTGCAGTTTATAGGACATGGGCCACTCACATCCTCTCCTCCTTGTGTATTCTCCCTGTTTCCCTGTAACATTTCACTGTGGGGGCAAGAAGTAGGTGCAAAGCGTGGAGAAATCATTACAAAAAGGAACACAACTGCGGTCAGGTTATTTGCCTGCAGAAGTAAGCCCCACCTGAACACCTGAACAAGCCAAAAAAAAAACAAAAAAACCCTGCAGATGGAGGAAACCGATTTATCAGAGCATAGCAGGTTAAGTCATTCTTTGTCTTAAGAAGGGCTGAGAAAAAGGAAGGACAGGGAAAACAACATTTACTTCTCCTCCTGTGAGCCCTGAGGCATTCACACTTCACATTTTCATTCAGATGATCTTTCTGTAAAGCACAGAAACAAGATGTCTGCATTAATGAAAAAGTCAGGAACAGAGGTGGGGAAAATCAGTAAAGCATTTAAAATGCTAGTGTTAGACACAGGTTATACTCCAGTTCAACTAAAATTGTGGATGACCGTCTGCATTTTATGTTTAGTCAAGAATAAACAGTTGCTCATGGAGCAACTGTTATCAATAATTTGTATGTTTCCTTTCAGGGAGACTTTCTCAGTCCAGATGGGCCTTACAGATGTGCTGTTGCAGCATCTGCAGATGCTTCTCTGATAGTACAACATGAGAAAGCTAACATCACTGTTGTACAACACTGCTAATAATCAAGTTTCCATGCCTGACCCACTTTGATAATCAATGGTACTCTGTCGAGAATTTAGCACGAGGTTGTTCAAGAGGAAACAGATCTGCAGCCAAAGTATTTACCAGAGACTCTAGCATTCCTGTATTTTCTCTCTATTCATGTGCTTGAGCAAATGATTTACTTCTTCAGGGACTGCTCCCTGTGGTAAAAATGAACTCAAGGAAATCAATGCCGAATATGACCCTTTGACATCCAGAAATTGACCTAAGGAGCCAGGAGTCCAGCTGTCTCTATCCTCTGGTGCAAGCCAGGCCTTGTCTTTTGGCAATCCTGATTTATGCTGCAATTTTTTTCTTTCTTTTTCTTTCTTTCTTTCTTTCTTTCTTTCTTTCTTTCTTTCTTTCTTTCTTTCTTTCTTTCTTTCATCCTTTTTATTTATTGAGCGGAACTCTAGCTTTACCATTAGATATTCGCAAAGTCTGCCAAATGCCCACATTGTTCACTGCCATCAGCATTAAAAAAGAGAGCATCCTATTTATCTTCAGCAAGTCTTCTGCAAGAATGCAAACAGAATATACTGTGCTATCACAGTCCATTTATCAAAACACACAGCAGGAGCCACTGGATATTATCAGAGCTCTGAAGAGGGGGAAACAGATTTCACTTTATATTCACCACGACTGGATCTTTTCCAGAGCTGGTATGCTGCCACAGTTTAAGATGTAGCATGTGTTCCGTGTAATATTAATCCCTTTCTAAAATCCTACCAAATGAGCAGAGATTTAGAATGCAAATCTCATTATTTTCTTTACCAGAAAATTGTGCAAAGTTTACCTAAAAGTTTTTAAAAGGCCTAAAATGAACTACATAACATATTTCAAAGTTAAGACTATGACAGTATCTCAAAAACCTGTGAACTGCATCCATTATCTGTCCAATACAAACAGTGCTGAACCCCATATTGGAGCACACTTATTAAAGTTAAAAACACTACTGTCTGAATGGACACACACACACACACACGCGCGCGCGCGCGCGCACACGCACAGAGAGAGAGAGAGAGAGAGAGAGAGAGCTTTAAGAGTACAGGTACATTATCACACAGCAAGAAACTGTACATACTTGCGGTATTTTCTAATTTTATAGTATTCAGCATTCACCTTCAGGAGATCAATAAAGGTAAATCTAATTCAATCCATTCTATTCTATGCCATTACAAATGCCTAGCCTATGTTGCAGTCTGGACACATGTGCTTTAACACTGTAGTGACAGCCAATGACTTTACAGATAAGCAAAAACACACATTTTCAAAGATAACCTGAATTAAATGTGAAGCCCAGCCAACCACCTGTTCATGTTTAGTAATAAATGCAGTTTTAGCTGTAAACAGATAAGCTTGAAACATCTCAACAAGCAAGTCAATAAAATATGAATTTCAGTGTAGGTGAACATGCATGGCAGGAGGGAAGAACGGGCCGCAGCAGGAATGTAATGTCATTTGCATGCAACAAAATCCTTGACTCTGGCTTTCACAAGAAATATGAATTCACCTTAAAAAGGGGCACCATCTGGTTTCTCTTGGGAGCGGCCAGTCTTTATTCTCCTACTCACTGCATGTCATGGCAGGGAGTGCCCCGCTTTTAAAGGGAACAAAAAGAGCTTATTTGATCAGCCATAACTGACGCTAACCCCTACCACACTTGTTGATGTTGTATTCCTCCTATTCCAGCCCCTTGTATCTCCCCTGTGCTAAAGTTCCCTGTCACAAATTTGCCAAAAATTCATAGTCACTTCTTAATTACTTTATGCCATAAGCTTGTGACACTTTCTGTACTGTGATTCATGAATAAACAACCCTTAATCTACAGAGGAAAAGTCTCTCAGACCTAAGTGAAGCATTTTGATCATGACCACACAACTCCTGTTCAGATACAGGACAAACCTGGTGATAGCTGGGTCTAGATGGCATTACTATGTTCACATCATTGCCCAGTTTTCTTCGGTGTCACTACGCGTCACTTATGATCAGTAATGGAGCAGATATCATTATATGGTCCTTTGAAAAGAACATCCACAGCTTAAAGTAGAGCAGTGTCATCAGCATAACACACAAGGCGTTTCTGAGCTCATGAATCACGGATATATTCTTTCATTTGTTGTTCATCACTCAGGGAGATTTGACTCGCTATAGAGGTCATCATGGAAAGGAAACACACAACACTTTTCAAAATCACCAGCTCTGACAAACAAATCAAGGCGGCAGGGGAAAAGAAACAACACATGGATGACTGGAAATTACATTGAGTAGCGAAGAGAGAAAGGGCATGCTCATTTTAACGAGTGTTAGAGTGTTATAGTGTTATAATGACAGAGAAAGGAGGGAAAAGTAATCCATATTTCTGTCTGTATGTATGTGCGACAGTCAGTGTGTGAGAGAGTGTGTGAGTGTGTGTGTAAGTGATAATGTTGACCCACTGTGGCTATGAGTGTTGGTTGATTGACAGCCACTCAAGCTGTGCTCAGACATGTGCTTGTTATCCAGAGGCTGCTCATTATAAACTCTGACTCTGTTGTGACACTAGAGCCACCACTTCACCCACTCAGCATTCTGCAACTGGTGTCCCTACTGGAAGTCCAAGTCCACTCAAACAGCTGTCACTTTACTTTTCAGTGTAATACTGATATTCATAATTGTCTTCCTTATGATGTATCCTGGTTTTATTAACTCTTAAAGTGCCATATAATTGTGCAGCAATTCAGTTGTGCAGCAATTCTATTAAAATGGGAACAATCATACAGAAAATGTATGTTCTATGTTGGTATATCATCTCTCTGCTTAAAAGTCAAATACAACTTACTGTGACACCAATAAGACATCAGTGTTTCGAGGTATGCCAAACTGCTCATGTTTATTTGGCTTGACGCTCAATGAAGTTCTGAAAAGTCCACCATGTATTTTTATCAGCACACTGTACTTTTATTCTGAAAACAATGTGAGACACCTCAGAAAATCATCAGCAGGTAACTGGCTGCAAAAAATGACAGGAAGAGTCAATTCAAAGAATCCTGGCAACTGAAAAATCCCTCAGAATTATATTCAGTTTCTAAATCTAACTAAGATCCTGTATTAACAAATTATGGTAATGTGTGAATGTTGTTTAATATATGGTATAACTTAGATGTGAATATGAAGATGTGAGTATGTGATAAATGTGAATCTGACAGTGAATTATGTTATTTGTCAAACCTGGCTCACAGAGATCATGACTGGTCTGGCATTTCTGCCCTGTTCATAAATGAGACCCTCAAAGCAATGGAAGATTAATGAACACATTAGCTGCATTCATTTTGACACACTGGTCCCAATAAAACACAATGACATTTAGTGTGACAAGAGGGCAGTAGAACCTGAATCTTTCTCATTTTTTAGAAAAAAGTGCATAGTAATAAAAACACAATGAGGTAAAATATTGAATCATTACAGAATAAGGAAACAGAAAGGTAAGAACACATGATCTGGGCCAAAGTCTAGTCATATTAGTCAGTGAAGACTCCCTGCTCTGCTAAAGATAACCAGGCTGTTTCCTGACAGCTGTGAAAGGGCAGGACGCTCCAAGCTGTACATGACTGCTACCCTATAGTGCCGTCCCACCACTCAGCGAAGCTGTCTCCCACATAGTTAAACTGCATTCTCAATTGCATTTTTGGGATAATAGGCCCGTTTCCACCAGAATGTTCCTGGTAGTATTTGGGGGGCAGGAGCTACTACAGGAACGTCCTCTCTCTCGGCCCTCTCAACTGCCGTGTCTCCACTGAGAGGGCCGAGTAGGAGGAAGGTTCCTGTAAAGTTACCGGGCGTTTGCGCGACCATGACCATGACCGGGGCATCAAAATGCGTGTTGTTAAAAAGCCGGCTAAAAAGTGTGTTGTTAAGGTTAGCTAGCACGTTAGCGTTAGCTTGGTAGTGTTTGCCGTGTTGCTAGGGACGCCTGCTTTCTGTTGACATCACATCGTGCTGTGAGTAAACCCAGGAGATTTTTTGGGCCGCTCAGAGTCCCTACCCCGAGACAGGGCTGTTTTTTAGCCCCTGTAATGGTTCCTGAACTCTCTCCTTCTGGGTGGTTCCAGCGGTGGAGACACGCAACAACGGCCACGGCCCCGTAAAATTACCCCGAAGTTCCGGCAGTGGAAACGGGCCTAATGTGTCATGGATTATGTTTGTCGTATCACAAATACGTTTTTAACCACCATATTTCATATATCACATAAGGTGGCATTTTAGCCAGTTTCGTTACTTTAACCACCAAAGGTACTTTGTTACGGTTAGGAAAATGTCAGATTTAGACCTAAAAACTGTCTTGTTATGGTAACATAATGTAACATATGGAGTGTTTGCAACAAACAAACACCACTGTCACTTGGTGCTGGAACTCATGTCGCCCAGGTGAAAGTTCATCGTCTGACCAATTATGTCACCCCATCCTACTCCTGGCATTGACTTCAGACTAATGCTGCGTTCCAGGCCACCTGTAACTGGTGATTTACCGGTTAAAAGTGGGCGGGGCTATAGCCAAACCTGTGAATTCACGCCTGTGAACTCGATTGTACTCAACGTACTCCAACTTCCTCGTTTGCCGTCACGCAGTTTATGTTTTGTACACAAGAATGGCGGCGCAACTATTATCTAGGCCTGTAACTATAGGCATGCACACATTATTGACTTTTAAATTGAGGTCTTGTGGGGGCATGACGGTGGGTACAAGCACTGTAATTTTCATTTTTATGGATGAAATAAACTTGACTTGACTTGACTTGACTTGACGGTTGTATTTATCGGTTATGCCTGGAACGGTTTGAAGTCGTGACTCGTGACTTTGAAGTCGTGATTCACAGGTACAACTCCCCGCTGGAATGCAGCATAAGCAATTACAAATATTCTTGTGATACATCACAATTTAAACGGCTCTACACATATTTTCTAACAACAAACCAAACTGGCACCCATTAGCAATCAGTAACTGATATTTACCCGTTGCCTTGTTTGACTTCAAGTTTGGTGGATTTCTAGAACAATATACTTGTATCCATGTATGTATGTAAGTATGTATGTATGTATGTATGTGTGTGTGCTGAAGGCTCAGCTTTGACTCAATACAGTAGAGGAGACTGTTGATATGTTGCTAGGCAACACCCTGTGCCCAGCGCATGCTTGTGACTTGCAGTTTCGTTTTTTCAGTTCGTTTGATTCAGTTAACGTTCGATTGGTGTGAACAATTCCTCAGCCTGCAGAATTCGCCAAGTTTTATCCCTTTCCTTTATTTGTGTGCGTCTGTGACCACAAGTGAGTAAAACCCTTTGTTTAGCAAGGATTTTTGGTGTAGTTTATTATCACAGAAATGTGTAGTTTGTTACTGTATATTTAGTTGGAGATCATTTTGAATTAGCAATGTGCTAGCTACATTCCTGACATTCCTGTGTCTCCGTACATTTATCCTGATGTTACTTCGTGTTGTTTAGATGCACTGAAAAAAGTGAACATGGGCTACCATTCATGGAAGGAGGGATTTCTATTTGAACTGACCAAAAATAACTATGTTTCTGTCTTTTCTTTGGTTTAATGTATTGTATCACTTTCATTTCTTTTTTTTTTTTTTTTTAATCTGTTGTTTTATTGTACTTATTTTTATTATTGTAAAGTGTCCTTGATTGTCAGGAAAGGCGCTTATAAATAAAATGTATTATTATTTATTATTATTAAATGTAAATCAAGACCTCATTGGTTCAATGTAATTGACTAACTTTGAATCAAACAATAATTTTCCACTCAAGTGCAAACGTTGCATGTCACGTGATGACACGTATGTACGTGATGTGCGTAGTGATGTCACCACACTGGCGGGTTCAAGTCAGACGGGCTCTGGTTCAAGTTTGGATTTTCCGCCATCTTCCTCTCTCGCATAAAAACGCCACGGAAGAAAAGAGCAAGAAATCGGTAAGAAATATAACAGGACTGTTGAATATGTATATATTTTTCTACATCACTGTTACACAAACGAACTTTACGTTGTTGTTTATCACACGACGTCGATTAGCCGTGACTGTTTGGTACGACATCGACACATTATTAGCTAACGTTAGCTAGCAGGGCTATCCAGGTTTGCTAACTTCAGTAGGAATCATAATTTGATATCTTGTCGTTTTCGATGCATGCTACGGTAATGTTATTTATTAAATGTTGGGTCTTGGGTTTTGTCCGTTGCTGTCTGTAAACACTACATTCAAACTGGGCCCCTCCTCTGGGCTCAACTGTGTAGCCTCCTGCTCCAGACAGCAGTAGCAGCGGCGGCGGTTGTCAGGACCGCGGAGAAAGTGGGGTGCAGTCCGTGGGCCGGTGCCCGGCCGTCGCCGACAACGGGAGTCTCCAGTTTTATGCTCTAACGGGCAGGAGGGCCATTGTGGTGAGCTGGGAAGCGGGCGTTAGCAGCGGATGCTGACCGCTACCGCTAGCCGAAGTTAGCATCTAGCTAGCTCACCACGGTGGCCCTCATACTTATTACCAGTCGGGGCTTTGGTTGTCAGTGACGGCCAGGTGCAGTGTTAATTTCGTCAGACGAGACTAGACGAAATATATCCGTCAACGATGGGGTTTTTTTTCATGACAAAAATGAGATGAAGACGAGACTAAATGTGTGTGTGTGACTGAGGAGCACACACCCAGCGGCGCTGTCTGAAGCGTAGCGTGGCAAGAACAAAGTTAAAAACCTGCTGCCAATCAATACACAGTCATTTCACGTGTAAATCTATGTTTCAATAAATGTATTCCTGCCTGAAACACACTGAACAATAGAAGATAAACTTATTATTCCTGATATCGTAGCTGCATCTGGATCATTATGCATATCTACCTGCATTAAAAAAAATTTAAAAAAATTAAAAAAAAAAAAAAATAGGTGGGATCTTTATTTGGCAACCTATAATCTCATACATCACATAGGCTATGTCAGCAATGTTTTTGGTTCACATCTATAGTTCATTAGCGTGGCACAGGACAACAGAAATTAAACGTAAATGTCTGATGCAGTGTGAAAGCTCCTTGTTGACAGTATGCTTGGAAGAAAAAGAAAATCGGGGTGGCACAACCCCTCCAGTCGTTTCACCTGCACCATCAAGAAAAAAAATTACAACTGCACTGGCACCAAGTCAAAAGGCAAAAAAAAATTCCAGGCTACCCAGCGCACTGACATAGATTGTGTAACAAACCAAAGAGGTGCCACTGCGCTCTATTTTCACTGGCTAACAGCAGCACACTGGCTTAGCTTGTCTATTCAGAGAAACGGTATCACTTTGGCTTATTTTTTAATCTATGTTATCACATGCATACTACTGCTCATTCATTGGTAGCTGAATTGTTGGGTCTGTTTGATAAGTAATTTACATTTTTAAAATAATAATAGTAATTTAACATAGGCCTATTGTTAAACTATTGGAGTCAAGGCAGGAAAGCCTTACAGACCCATACCATCTGGCTGACTGCATGATTCGGGGGAGGCGCCTGGTGGTTCCAAAAAGATATATCCACATTTAAGGTTACATTATGACCAATGTTTTATTATTTAAAATGTGTGTTAGATTATACAGTGGAAATTACTCTGAACTCTACAATTAATTTTATTTCTGGCATTACTGCATGAATGATCTAAAATAGGCTTTTCATGACTTGAAATATCTTATTCTCTTTCTCTCTCTCTCTCTCTCTCTCTCCTCCAGAATTTCACTTGTAGCTCCAAGAAGACAGCAACTTCAATCTGCGACCTTTTGTTAGCCTTCTGAAGGTAGATATAAATATGTATACTGTATATACTGCTATTACAGAAAGCCAGTCTGACTTGAAGTAATCTTATTCTCTCTCTCTCTCTCTCTCTCTCTCTCTCTCTCTCTCTCTTACTCTCTCAGACTCTTGAGCATGGCTGTAAAGAAGTCTGCAAAGCTGTTGGTTTTTCTGAGTCAAGACGACAAAAGAAAATTGTTGCTGCCAAATGGGATTCCAGAGTCTGTGGAGGAGCTTGTTGATGATGTGAGGAGAGCTTGTGGATTGAGTAGGAACTTCAGGATCCAGTACCAGGACAAAGACTTTGGTGATACATTTGTAAATTTAACATCTACTGGTGAACTTCAGGATCTTGGCACCATCAAAGTAATCCCTTTGCCTGATGAAGACACAGCTCCTGCACAGACAGCTGTTCATGTCAGCCTCAGTAGTTATGACGCCTTTTCCATTTCAGGTGAAACTGATGACACGGTGATCCTCTCCACAACTTCTTCTAGTCCCTCTTTAAGGACCCAGCAGTGGCCCAAAGAGTTTCCCATTCCAAACTTTTCATATGACACTGAAGTCCAGTTAGAGAGAGGAAATGCTGCCTTCAAGGCAAATGGAACAAGGTTGAAAGTCAGTCCTAGGATGAAGTCAGACATTCTGGAAAAGATGTCTGATGAGATCTACAAGTATAAAGCTTACCCGAAAAGCTCAGACTTCTGTGAGGTTTCAGAGGCACTGATCAAGAAGTACCCCTGCTTGGCACAGCCAGGATCTTGGAATGGCTGCTATGGCTGGACACAAAGACTTAAAACCAGGATGGGAAACCTCCGTACCCAACTGAAGGGACTTGGATGCCACGAGCTTGCTGTCAATGCTCTAAAGACCAAAGCTGCAGATGACGCCCATCCAGCAAAAAATGTCAAGCGACCTAAACGTGGTGAGGCCAACCATGTGCGTCCTGTCCAGCTGGCGTGACAGCAGACAATCTTGAGATGGAGCGGCAGGTACTTTTGAAGGAGGTGAAGAAACGTAACAACGGGAGGATTTTCCGAGAAAAAATGGCCAAGACATTTGCCCTTCGTAGACAAGAAATTGTGGAAAAACAGCCCAGGGTGGAAGAACTCCAGGAGCGATGGCCAGCAATGTTTCAAGAAGAAGAGGTATGAGTTGAATCACTGTCATAATCTGTTAATACTATATTTTTGTGAGTGTGTTGTACTCTTGTTTTGCTGTGAAACTATGTCCCTGAAAAAAAGAAATTTCAGCATTTACAGACATTAATAGACATTAGACACTGGAATAGGCTCACTGGTCACTCTTACAGAGCTTCTGTATTCCTGTGTGAGAATCTGACAGAATCTAGAATCTGTCATCTCTCAGCACTCCATCCAGTCCAGAGTCCAGTCAGGCAAACAACACTATATTTTCCTGATCTTTTTGTCCTTTGCCAATCATATTCCTTAACATGAAACGTGTTGTCTAATTTGTATATTTCAGATCAATGCTGAATTCCTACGGATCACAACGGTACCTCTACAACCACAATTCTTGGTCAGTTTGGATAAACAGGGCAGTCAGCTTCTTCAGGTCATTAGGAGAAAAGGTGGAGCTGTCGGTGAGAAAACCAGGGACGTCCTTAAACCTTTGGATCAGGTATGAAATGCATATGTATTCCATTTGATTTCCTGTTTTATCAGTTCAGTTCTGTCTGTCGGTGAGTTGAAAGCTGATACATTTATTATCTTTTGATATGTGTCTTTGTTGCTACAGAGTGTGGACTTGAACATCAGAAGTCCCTTGTGAAGATGTGAGCCACCTGATAAAAGAGTACCAGGTAAGTCAGCGAATCATGGCAATGCACTGAGATCAGGCTGATTTCTGTTAAATGTAACTGTTGGCCCTGGGCGTTTGATCAGACTAATCAATAACTATCCAGGAGAATAGCACCAAGGGTCTTTCCCTGTTCTTGTTATGTTTCTCTCAATTCAGTGTACTTTATTGGCATGCCAGTTTACAAACAAACAGTATTGCCAAAGCATGTAACAAATGAATCATCAATTAACCAACATTCCAAAAAGTTATTCTCATGCCCCTCCATATATCGTGCTGATGTGCCTCCACTGTCCACTTCAGTGTGTCTGTGTTTGAGGAAAAATAAACCAGCAAAATATAATGTTAGCCATTAGAAACAGAACTTGCACATTGATATATTCTTAATATTTGTCATCCAACTGTCCCCACTTCTCCCTCTCTTTTTCTCTAGCCCTCTTTGATATTTAAAATTAAAATGTGATCACAGGAGTGCACTTATATATTATGGAGGTTACTGGAGGTTATATTATATACTACTTGCATGATTTATAGTCTGAGTGTCAATAATCTTAATCATTATTGAATTTTTTGAATGAATAATCCCCCTCCCCCCTTCCGCAGGGACAATAAACTAAACTAACTTAATTGTCTGATTTCAGGTTGTCCAAAAGGAAGAGGCGGAGACAGAACTCGAACATACCACCATGGCCATCTTTGTCCTCCGGGATGGTGATGCTCTCTCCCCTCCAGAGGACATTGGCCTTGTCATCGATGGTGTGGAGGTACTAAACGACTTGTCCTCAGTTGCATCGGCTTGTGCCATGCTATTTGGCCTAATTTATGCACTCAACTTGAGCTATCCAGTTGAACTCAAATATACCTTTGAGACCTTTCAAAAAATCGTCATGGATATTGAAAGTAGGCAAATGTCAAGAAGGGTTCAGAACCTCTGTGCTAAGCTGCAGGAGTGAGTATTGAGCTTACCTTGTGGGAAAATATGTGAACTAGCTAAAACTGTCACATTGTTAGTTATGAGCCTTGGTAATCGTCACAGATGATTACTTGTTGCTGTTGCAAGAGAAAACATTGTTATTCAGGTTTGCCAGGTTCAGATTTTGTGTGAAATCATGGTGGCCATGTTTCTTGGTTTTAAAGTGGACCATGTGTTTCTTGGGATTTAAATGGGACTAGTTTTATAAAGGAGACCTTGTTAGATGCTGATGCATTTTATGTGGTGGTTGGTGGTTGTTTGTGTCTGTAGGTAGTTGTGTGTGTGTGTGTGTGTGTGTGTGTGTGTGTGTGTGTGTGTGTGTGTGTGTGTGTGTGTGCGTGCGTGTGCGTGTGCGTGTGTGTGTGTGTGTGTGCTTGTGTGTATGTGCGTGCGTGTGTGTTTGTGTGTGCGCGTGTGTGTGTGTGTGTGTGAGTCTGAGCAGGTTGTTGTGTGCACTACCACCATTAAATGAATGGAGTGCCGGACCCAATGTGAATTCAGCCTTACTGCCACCAATTTTCACATCTGTTCTGAGGGATGAGGAACGTTTTGTTGGAGCTGTTTGTTGGGCTTTTGAAAGAGTATTTAATTTTATATTTACATTTTATTTTTATACTTAAGTGTTACTTATTTTTATACAGTTTTTATATTATCTAAAGAATAGCCTACCTCACCTCAAAACCATTTTGAGCTGTTTGTTGTGCTTTTGAAAAACTGGAGCTGTTTGTTGGGCTTTTGAAAAAGTATTTAATTTTATGTTTAAATAATATTTTTTTCAAGTTTTTATATTTGTATCTAAAGAATAGCCTAGCTCACCTCAAAACCATTTGAAAAGGTTTGAATACCGTGATGTGAGAAATTTAATAAAAGAAATGTGAGAAATTGAACTGTGTCTTTCCATAATTTCATCCAGCTTGGAGGAAAGTAATTCAGTTACTTGTGACAAGTCGACGCAATTTCATTAGTTTTTGTGAAAGTGAAAAAATACATTTTATTCATACAGCATTATTACTTTGTAGTTCTGTAAGATTTTGGCTCAAGTCAGGGTGAAAATATAACTTAATGCAAAGCGTAAAAAAATTGCAAGTAGAAATTATGATTTCATTGTATTTGAAAACTTTCATTGGTTTTAATTAATTTTTTGAATTAATTACTACATTATTTCCTTTGTTCAAACTATTTTTTTTAATTTGAGAAAAACTAAACTAACTTGCTGTAACAAGTTGAAATTATGAGTTCATTATATTTGAAAACTTTCATTGGTTTTAATTATTTTTTTTTATTTGACATTACATTACACATTTGCTTTGTTCAAACTGATTTTTTTTTATTTGAGAAAAACTAAAAAAAATAGATGTAACAAGTTGACGCAAATTTTTTACTTTGATCCAAAGTAACACTTTTTACAGTGTGGCTAGCACTATTCCTTAGGTATTATTATTAGCATAGCATACTGCTGTTGCTATGTTGTTATTGTTTAGTACCAGGCCAGATTATTTAGTAAAGATATTGTATAAGAGATTTAGTTGTTTAGTTAAAGAAGTAGGCTTATTGCCTGTTGTTCATTTCCCTTTAGAACCACACACACCCACAACCTAAACCAGTAAGACTGGACCCATGCCTGTGTACTGCTCTCTGCTTTATTATCATTAAACACCCTTGAATGAAGAACCTTCGTCCGTGTCCTGACCAGACACCCAATCCTGTTGACTAATATTCCCAAGAGCCAGTAATATCCCTTCATTTCAGTATGTATGTAAGTATGTGTGTAACATGTACAGGTATTTTTGTATATGGAGACTGTGTGCCTAGACAACATATGTATGAGTTATGTATGTATGCATGTATGTATGTATGTGTGTATGTATGTGTCCCCCCGTTTGTCTGTGTTGGTGTGTGTGTGTGTGTGTGTGTGTGTGTGTGTGTGTGTCTGTTTGAGTGTGTGTTTTTGTGCATGTGCGTGTGTGTGCAGACATTACGTTTTGGTTTGTAAATGTCTCTGGATGGGTAAAGGTGAAGTGATAGACCTTATAATCTAGGACACCTTAAGTCCACTTGGATGTAAAGGTACAACACAGGCCCAAACTATGTATTGCCTTTAATTGTATGTCCAATTCTATGTCCATCTGTCTTCTGGTATGTCCATTATTTGATGTATTGGAGATGTTTTGCCATGGGAACCTGCTGCAAAACAGTTCTTGAATTGAGTCAGGCCAGTCTATGTGGAACTGTAATGTTGCACTGTGACTTTTCCTTTAAATAAACTTAAACTTAAAAATCCTTCCAAGACATCATGTCTTCCCTGTGAAATGCAACTGAGAATGCAGTTTAGTTTATGAGAATGTAAGTTCTAGGAGACAGGGCTCCGCTCACACATTTATTTATTTATTTTATTTTTATTTTTATTTTTTATTATCATTCTCGTGCTTAGAATTCACCTATCTACCCCTTAATGCACGTTATGCATTAAGATGTTTGTTGTGCCTATTTGGACTTAATATGAATTAAGCAATTGCTGTAATGTCTGTGCTCCAAATCTAGTTTATATAAAATGATTTAATTTTCACTTGCATATGTTAATTAATAGCCCTTTATAACACATCAGCACATCACTTCTTTGACATTGCAATGTTCTTATTCAAGTGTATTATTATGTAATTCCATTGTAATACACCATTTCCAGTCTGTGACTATAATTATACACAAATATGTTTGCCTAAATTTACTGGATATACTCCTGAACCTAACCATGAAAGCATTGCATTTGTAATTGGTTTTTCTGTGATAATGATAATAATAGAGTGCAACGTTCTTTTGTGTCATTTGTTGTAGGATTTTGATTTAGAAACATATTTTCTTCTGGTTTATGTTTATATTTCTTTACCAGTCATAAAAATAAATTAAAATAAATAAATTTAATTAAATCAAATTAAAAATAATTAGTAAATCATGACACTAATTAGTAATTTCAGTTATGACTGATTAATTTCAATTATGATTCAATTATTTATGCATGAAAGGGTTTATTTTACAGTCTACTTAAGGGAACAGCTAAAAGAGAGAAATTGATTTGTGATCGCCTCATCACTGTCCACTTTGTGGTGCTGAACTGAAGCATGGTTAAGTGGAGCCGCCTGACGCTGTCTACTTTGTGGTGCTGAAACATCAAGAACATCCTGCAGCTGATTCTCGCGCTGCATGTCCCTGGCTACTGCACAAAGAATTCCTCCTACTCTGCAAACTATTGCTTCAGGTGTTCGTATGTGAGCACGTCTGTGTTTCTGAGTGCCTACAAGTGGCTGCGTGTCCTCAAAAGTCCTCAAGATGTTTTGCAGCAGGCTTGTGTTGAACTGTGTAGTTGAGGATTCAGACAGAGATTAGTACAGGGGGGCAGGAGCCTGTCCATAAAGCTCTGAGACCAGGGGGAATATTTAATGTTGTACCATTTAATGGAGTAATAACTGTATTGATCACACAGAGGAGCAGGGAGACTGAAGAAGTTGGACTCCTATTCAACCACAGGAAAATTACTTTGGTTCAAACACCTGAGGTTACCATGAGTGTGTGCGTGTGTGCGTGCGTGCGTGCATTCGTGTGTGTGTGTGTGTGTGTGTGTGTGTGTGTGTGTGTTGGTGTTGAACGTGTGATACTTGATGTCAGAAACCTCTCCCACAATGTTTTGAAAAAGATTATTGACAAACCAATTAAGAGCTAATTAATGCCACATTTACTTATTGGAAGTGTGGGCTGAATTAATTAATAAATGACATTAGAAAACAGCTAATTAACTTGGTAAAGATAGCTGAAGTTTGTGAAACAGAAAAACTCCAGTGAATTATGGAGTCTTTAAACACAATACACTGCCATGCTTCTGAAATAGGCAGAAGTGTTATACTGCAGGAGAAAACCATCTTTCCTCTGTTAAACAAGCAGGATGAATTCTATTACACAAGCTTTACCAAGCATGTCCAGGACAGAGCAAAACTAAATCAGTAGGGTTATCACTAGGCTTTACATGATCAGGATTTTTGGGGCCGATCACCGATCACCGATCAGTGAGTTTAAATAAACCTATCACCGATCACCGGTCCGATCACATGAGGGAGCAATATGTCTATTTAAATAACTTGTGTATTTACTGTATATACTTATGTACCGTTTACTGAGTATCAACAAAAGTATTCTCAAGCATTTTCGCCAATGTTTAACAATCTTTGCCATGCCCCAAACTGACAGAGTACTGTAGTGTTGCACAGATTGCAAATAGCTTGAGTTTTAGTCTAGGGCCCTATAAAATCCGTTTTATTTTTTCCCAAATTCCCAAATTCTGTTTTTTCTGTTTTAATATTTGGGAATTCTGTTTTTTACCTTTTACTCTTACTTTACTACCAAAAAAGAGTGTGTTTTTAATGTTAATGACTAAAATGTTAATGACTAAAATGCACACAAATGAAATAGAAATTACCTTAAATTAATTGAGGCAACAAATAAACAACACTTTATTTATTTAACTAATAATTACGTTGTTATAGCAATAAAGGGTGAAAATGATATGTTATTAATGATTGAACAAAAATGACAAGAGGATGCATCAGTGATTATTTCACCTGAGGGTTGATGTTGAGTCAATGCATGCACACATTTAACTTAAAAGATTATGTTTACGAGTTGTAGAACATAGCCTAATAAATTATCTTGAAGGAGTAGATGTTTACCAGTAAGCTTCACTCCAATAATTTAACAATATGTTAAATTATTATTTGTTTTAAAAATGTAAATTATTTATCAAACAGACCTAACAATTCAGCTACCAATGAATGAGCAGTAGTATGCATGTGATAAGATAGATTGAAAAATAAGCCGCAGTGATACCTCTTCTCTGAATAGACAAGCTAGGCCAGTGTGCTGGCCTAGCTTGTTTGCCAGTGAAAATAGAGCGGAGTGGTAACTCTTCGCTTTGTTACACAATCTATGTCAGTGCGCTGCTGTAACCTGGAAAGTTTCTTTGCCTTTTGGGCTCGCACGGTGCCGGTGCAGTTGTTGTAATATTTTTTCTAGGTGGTGCAGGTGCAGGTGAAACGACAGGAGGGGTTGTGCCACCCAGATTTGCTTCCCTCCACGTAATTTTCCCCAGACATACATTCATATTCCACACAAAAACAGCATTTCATTCAAATTATGTCAAATTCCACGATATTCCATGTTAAAATAGATTCCGTTTTATTTGGCTAATTCCGCGATTCTGTGATCTCGGAAATTATAGGGCAACGACATGTTTATTTGAATCCGACAGCGAATGATTCAAGATTCAAAAAACTTTATTGTCCGTCACATAGTGACAGGGCTCAAAACTAACACTGCGGTGGTGTGGAACTTCTTCAGAGTAAATGAGACAGATGAAACAATGCAACGGGGGCATCTGCAAAAAGTTTCAACACGACAATGATGTCATTGATCGGGTTGGTGAACAGCTTATCACACAAATTGCATAAAATGCAATTTGTGCAATCCGATGTAGCCGATCAGATCGGTGGAAAGCATAGGCGGAGTTTGCAGGGGGGCAGGGGGGGGCCCCTAGCGTCTGAAATGTGTCACTACATTGAGTCAAAAATAGGTCCAATATTTTTTTTTTTCCTGTATACATATCTATAAACATTTAAGCAATGCAATAAAATAAGATTATTTTCAGAAATAAATCTGAATTACATTATGTTTGGTATTGTAATAAATAAAATAATAATAAAAAAAAAATGTTTGCCCCCCCCAGCGCAAATTTCAAACTCCGCCTATGGTGGAAAGCCTAGTTACCACGAATGAACAAGTACAAGTACAGAGTTTCTTCAGACTTGTGCATCCTCCTGTCGTGTTGGTTGAGTTACTGTCCCACAGACCACTATGAATCTAAGAAAATCTCCCTGGAGAACTATCCTTCCTTCGACAGTTCATTTCCTTGTAAACGGAGTTGTAAAAGCATTACATTTTCTGTAATGTCCCACCAGCTCTGCACAGCTCTGTGAAGTCAGCTGATGGGAGCAGAATATTTCTGACATGAGGCCCAGCCTGTTTTCTACTGACTGGTATTACAGTCCATTTAGTGTCTGGATCTCCTGCTGGAGGAATCCCTGTGCTTTAGTTTGTTTTATTCTGCAGCAGCCCTGCACGTCTGATCACAACTGTCTTATTATTCATTACTGAAGAGACAAAAATGTGAGAGCTGCTATACTGAATTAAGTTGTAGCTCATCTCTCTTTGGAGATTAGGCCTCCAAGCTGCACTGGTCTTGATGCTATATATGTATGTGTGTGTGTGTGTGTGTGTGTGTGTGTGTGTGTGTGTGTGTGTGTGTGTATGTGTATGTGTATGTGTGTGTGTGTGTGTGTGTGTGTGTGTGTGTGTGTGTGTGTGTGTGTGTCAAATTTCGGCTCTACACTGTAACACTCTAATCCATGTTGCAAAGAGAGAAAACTAATGAGACAAAGAAAGTCACACTGAGATGCACAAATAACACACCCTAATGCACATCCACACACACACCCACACCCACACACACACACACACACACACACACACACACACACACACACACACACACATACACACACACACAGCAGCTAATTTGAGGTCTTGGTGTACTAAGCAGACTCAGGTGAAAACATCGACCCACTGTAGCTGCGGCACACAGGAGAAACAGAGCAGATGAAAGAACTTATTTTACCCTATGCACACACACACACACACACACACACACACACACACACACACAGTATGAACTATAATAATTATCATGGTGATGATTCCCAGGGGGATCTACACAGAGGGTTTACTTCAGGAGCTGAATAAATTAAAGAGCCTATCTGCTCTCATTGTCCTTATTATTAGAAAGATGATGAACAGGGAAACATGATTTCAGAGGATCGAGAGAGAGAGAGAGAGAGAGAGAGAGAGAGAGAGAGAGAGAGAGAGAGAGAGAGAGAAATTAATATTCCAGTGCTGGATTATGCAACAAAGAAGTCTATGTAATAAATTTGCATAACATTATTCTTTTGTTTGCAAAATCAAAGTCCTCTCCTCAATCATTCCTTCCCTTCCTCATCCCTCACTCTTTCTCTGACTCTCTTTCTAAGTTTCAGATTCACAGAAAGCTTTACTGGCATGAGTCAGTTGGTAATGAGTGTGGCCAAAGCATATTACAAATTCAGAGGGTATGGATTAAAGGTAGAATACAGATGCATAGTTCAGTCCACGTAATTATAAGAACTCATTTTGTTCATGATACGTGATTCTATAAATATGATTATATGCCATGCTAGATGCATACATAGCGCATCCTACACAAATCAGTAGCTAATTATCATCCTTGAGATTATAACATAATTAATCATATCTGGCAGCAAGTCACATTGTTCTCATCTGCATCATGAATAATGAATTTGGGAGGGAACAGAAATTAGGACTTCCACTTTCAATTTCAGGGAAGTATTTTTTCTCATAGTTTTTTATTGTTCTGACAGAAAGTGCAAAGGCTTGTTGCAGATCACAGTGCCAACACAGCTTTTTGTCAGTGGGCATCCATATATTTTTAAATGCCCCTCTTAAAATATTTAACTTATGATCACTGAATATTAGTTTGTAAGGAGTTTTTCATATTAAAATTTCAATGTTCACATAATGCAAGAAGGGAGAAACATTGCAGTTTATTTTGTAATTTGGTTTCAGTTTACCCAAGTTTCCCCTTCATTTGGTGAAGGGTTAGGTTACAGTCAGTTTAAATATCACAGTCAATTCTTACTGGGATTTCAATGTCAAATTGTTGCAAGATAAGGATCTTTTTGAAAAGTTTTTGGCACTTTGAAGTAAACTCAGAGAGACAAAGAAGGAATATGAGAACTTGATGCAACAGTGGGACGTGGAGAGAATACATACAAGGGTTTGCTGCCTGAGGTACTCTGCTAATGCAACAGGAAGATGGGTTTTTTATGTCATTTGTATGGGGAGGGTAAAAGTGACAGTCATTGTGCAGAGGAATTGTTTCAGGGACGGCCTAGACTTAGCCCTAAGCAGGAAGAGGCATTTGATAGGCTGCTCACACTTTGCTTGTCATCACACTGTGCTCTGGGTACTGATGGGATTCCAGTGGAGTTCTAAAGACACTGTTGGGGTGCTATATGGGACGATCTACTGGAGGATTTCCAGTTGTCCCAGTACGAAGCAAGACTGCCAACTAGGCTGCCAGTGAGCGGTGTTGTCATTGCTGCCAAAAAGTGGGGACCTGCTACTTCTAAATAACTGAGCACTGGGGGCTCAGCTGCAGGGATATAGTACTGCAGCGATAGTGCTAAATGAAGTGCTGTTCTTTTTGATGTACGCAGATGACATTACAGTCATAATAAGGACTCAGAAGAGTGTACGAGGACTAGAGGAAGCATTGGACAATTATGGAGGAGCCTCCTCAAGCCTGAACTGAGGGTGTGCTTATGCAGCGCTGGGCAGGATCAGGAATTCCTGAGTTACCTGGGTAGTTGAAGTGAAAAACATGAAGGACATGAAGTTGCCTTGGGTTTTCCTAGGGGCTGCATAAACTCTGGTCAGGAACAGGGAGAGAATAGTGGACATGGTCACTACCTAGTTGTTTATGTGGCGGTAGTTATTGCCACTACCATCTTGTAGGAGGATCAGTAACATTGCTGCCTATTCTCTGGTCTAGGTTTGTGTGCTGAAGATCCTCATACAGTATCTGCAGAGACAGCTTGTGAATTTCTTTTAGTAAAGCAAGTCCTGGCCTAAAGCAGTGGTTCTCTGACCCCCAGTGCAAGAGGCAGTGTACAGTGAACCCACCACAGATGATTCTTTCTGGTTACTTGCAGCAAAGAGATCATTACTTCATCCTAATATCCCCTGGAGGGCACTTTTTTTGAAAAAAAAAAAAAAAAAAAAAGTAGGTGGCCATGGGTGCGATAAGAAACTGTTTCTGTTCAGTCTTGGGGAAGTGCTTTATCAACATTGAGCCCTTTCCCTAAATGACTTTTTCAGCTGTGGCAGAGCAGCTTTTTGTGTCACCAAGGACATTATTAACCCAAAGATGGCTGTTGCAGGAACCTCTGTTCACTACTGCTGGTTTAGGTGTTCCACTCAGCCAGCTTCTGATCCAAGGCTGGTGAAAGGACTAAGTGTGGTGACGTAATATAGGGCTACAGGATGAGAAAACAGCCACAGTCTGTACAGCAGACGGCTGGGTTTATCTGCCGACTGGAACTGCTGTCTAAGTTCTCCACTCAAAAACTGAGCAACTCCTTTTCTTGGACTGCAGGAGGGTGACGGGCTATGGGCATCACCTTCTCCAGAGAGCTGCATATTAAAGGTATATGGTGGCAAAAATGAAGAATGTAAATTTACTCAGTTATTTTGGGGGCAAACAAAGTTGGCCACATGAACAGCAGGAAAAAAAAAAAAAATCAAATCAAAGAAAAAAATCAAAGTCGCTGGAAGCAGTTTTTATTTTATTTTATTTTTTCTGATAAGTGGTCAGAGATGTATCTTCACAATGTCGGATGCTGCAAGGGTGATTGAAGAGACTTGAATTATTACATATGGTTAACATGTAATTGTGTTCTCTCGCTCTCTCGCTTCCTCTCTCTCGCCCTCTCTCTCAACTAATCTCTAAAGATAAATAGATACATCTCAAGCCCATTACTTTCTTCGGTGTTGTTGAAGTTATTGTCACATCAATTCTGCTGTTTTTTATATATATAAATAAACCTTGTTTCATGGCAGAAGACAAATGAGTCTCCTGGTAATTAGTTGGAGCAGAGAGAGAGCAAGTGAGAGTAAAGTGCAGCATCTCTTCAGTGTATTGGTTCTCTGAAAATTGTTCATGCATTGAATTAAAGGCAAGACATGTAACATTCCTCTGTATCATAATGAGTATCTGTCTCCTTTTAAAGGACTATCTCTCTTTCTCTCTCTCTGCAATCCCTCACTATAAAGAGAAAATGTGAAACACAAGACTAATGTGGTTTACATTTGACTCGTGATTATGAAAATTTATGCATGGTGTTTATTGTTGGCTGGTTGTGTCTGGTTGAGTTTCATGCTCCTACTACTAGAATTGATGAGTAGCTTGTATGTGTGTGAGTGTGTGTGTGTGTGTGTGTGTGTGTGTGTGTGTGTCACCAATCCACCCCTTTCCCTTTGGGTCACTGATCTCAAAGTCAGCTTCTGAGGGTATCTGGGGTCACTGAGTTGATTGGACCACGGGAAATAGTCAGATCCGGCTCACTGGTCAGAGCTGGAACCCATATCTCAGGAGTAGAAGATCGTAGAGACACAGGACCAAGACTGGCCAGTGAGTCCCAGAAAAGCCTTCTGAGGCGTTAGGAGGTTTGGATCCGGAGATCCTACTGATATTATTGGAGAGTGGTTTGTGTTCATTTGTGTGTCCCTCAATTCCTCCAATCCATATCCCTTCCATCCCCTCCAAACACCTTCAAACTTGCCCGAAATGGTTTACAGGACTGGAACTACTTTTTCCACCGTACCAACGGCAACAGTTACGCAAAGTCTCTAATCTGCTAGAAATAAGCAGAAGACAAACACATCAAAAATCAGGTGTTGCTTGCCATTGAGGATGAACTGGCACAAATTTCATGTATGAAAAAACCCAAAATGAATGCTGTAAGCGGACTACTTGATTACCATAAGCAAATTATTTAAACAGCATTTATAGAGGAATGATTCTGTGCCAAGCTTTTGATCATTATAAGCAGCTGATCAATGAACCCATCATCATCATAAGCAGTTTCCACTGTACCACCATCTTGGCTGATTGCAAGGTGTGTGAAATGCATTTTGGCATTGTTTGGACACAACACTGGGACAGCAGTGGGATCACCACAGGGAAACGCAATGCAGGCAGATACAGTAGTTGGTGCTGAGAGCACAGAGTATTGACAGCTGGAGAGTTGATCAGTCAAAACGATATTTATCAAGCTGCAACATGGCCAACACAATGACTCAGTGGTTAGCCCTGTGGCCTCACAGCAAAAAGGCCTTGGGTTCAAATCCTGGCCAGGGTAAGGCCTTTCTGTGTGGGTTTCCTCTGGGTGCTCTGGTTTCCCCCACCATCAAAAACATGTACACCGGGTTAATTGTCCTACCAGTGCCCCTGACTAAGGTGCTGGCACAGAACTGGACTTTGTCCCCAAGCGCTGCATAACGGCTGCTCACTCCTCCTAATAGTTAGAATGGGTCAAAATGCAGAGAAAGAATTTCCCTACAGTAATCAATAAAGGTTAACCCTACCTCCCTTTGACAGACACAGAAAAAGATTCAACATTGAAATGCTGCAACCATCTTAAATCTAAAGCCCTAGGATTGCACCAGCAGAATAGAACACTAAAATTGAAAATGAGAGGCTTTGTGTGTGTGTGTGTGTGTGTGTGTGTGTGTTGTGTGGATGGGGTGAGTGGTTCACAATTTACTTGCTGGAGTGTGACAATAAATGTCACTGTTGTAGTTAGACAGCATATAGTGGTGATAAGGTGATTGAAAGGTGATATGCAGTCCATAAAGGTAGACAACCAAACCAAAGTGCACTGTGCTCTAGTTTTACAGAGATGAACAACTGATCAGAGCTGGATTGGAGTGTATAGCCCACCGAGTGAATGTTACAATGATTTACTGTCAAACTAGTGAGGCCCCAGTCTCTGTGTAATGGGTCAGTGCAGTCTTTCCATGACCTGCCCTTCAACAGCAAAAAAAAAAACAAAACAAAACAAAACAAAAAAAAAAAAAACAGAGCAGCATTAACACACTGACACCTCCTGACCCTCTTGGCTTTTCTCCATTTAGTCAACAGGAGAATCACAAATTAAAACAACATAGTCTGTTTTTTACCTTGGAAAAACTCCACTTCCACCAGCTGTTGGCTGGTGTTTAGCTGGGCTCTGTGCAGGTGGAGGAGCTAGGGTGAACCTCTACAGGGTTTACTTTGAGACCACTGTCTGATTTGAACCATCTGCTACAATGGAATACCCATGACAGGCAATTAATGATTGTGAAAACATAAAAAGAAAGCTGAAATTAATCACCAAATGAACAAAATATATCAACATTTAAAAAAAAAAAGAAAAAGAAAAAAGGAAAAGAATAGTTTTGAAAAGATGTGAAATATTTCTGGAAGCAAAATCTTGTGAACCATTTTTATTCTAGCCACCAGATATGCCACAAGTCTCCTAATACAATTCCAAGTCATGTCCCTAGTGTGGGTGAAATCTCAGATGGTACTCTTAAACATAACAGAAATTAATAGCTAGTTCATTATATTATCTGTTATTTAATTATTCCTATAGCAGACACTTTGATAAATGAAGCTGTACAGGAGCCACATGAGAGAAAAATCACTTATTACATTATATTACCCTACAAGAGGGAAAAATACAATGAACTTCAGTGTTTTTAAGATAACAACTGTAACTGGCCTTGAAAAATGAAAACTGTATGAACACATAAGAGGACAATAGAGGAAACATGCAGGGTACTGTAGAGCAGTGTTTCCCAACCGGGGGTATGCGTACCCCTAGGGGTAGGCGAGCACATTGCAGGGGGTACGTGAAAACATAGGCGGAAATCCCGGGGGTGTCAGGGGGGACAAGACCCCTCCATCCATAAATTTTGAATAATATAGTAATATTCAATGAAAGTGCAATGCAAACAGTGCTAATTATAAATGTAAAATAGTGGGTTTTTAAGTGTTTAAAAGTTATGACCTCCCCCATGCCTCACAGTGGTTTGGTCCGCATCCTGCTCCCGGCAGAGCGGCAGCTCGGTAACTTGCAGTCAGTCCGTCAGCCTGAGAGGCAGCAACCTCCTCAAGTGAAAGCCAGTGAGTCATTTATCACACCACTTGTTCACCAAGCACAAGGCTGTAATATGAAAAGCGATATTTTCCCCTGCTTGGTCCAAAACCTGCCTCTTTCAGCTCACTGTTTAAGCTAATAGCTAATGATTGTTTCCAAGCTGAAGCGAGTTCAGGACAGTGAAGGAGAGAGAGGACAGACCACAGGAGGAGCAAATACTGAGCTTTTTATTTTATCAAAAAGTCTGTCAGGATATTAATGTCAGAAATAGCTCATATTTTACTGATATTTTGAGTTTGTCTCTAGATAGATATCTATTTTTTGCATTTTAAACTGCATTATTTTGTGGCATAGTTTCATTTCATTTTCTTATTTGCTCTAAAAGGGACAGTGTACAGCTCAAACATATACTGTATGTCACTATTTGATGCCATATCTTGCTTTGTTTTTTGTTGACACTACAATAAATTTTTTTGAAGAATAGTTTGATGTAGTTGGATTATTCAAGGTATTTCTTGTAGTTTTAGAGCTTATTTTGAGTTTCTAGTTCTTGTAAAGCTACTTTGATGGACTGTAGTGGAAATAGAACAGTGAGTAAAGAAATTAGGATTATTGCTTTTAATAGCATTATTTAAAACCTATGAACATGCTGAGGGCTCAGCACATAATGGCAAATTTCAAAGGAGCATAAGAGAGTTCAGAGAGAGATGTACAATCGTGCCAGACAGCAATTACTCTCTGAGTAATCCCCCACCCCCCCACCCCACCCCTAGCCACGTATGAGTGAGGGGGTACTCGTGGTCTGACAAAAAGGCTCAGGGGGTACACAAGACAAAAAAGGTTGGGAAACACTGCTGTAGAGCCACAGTAAAAAAATCTAACATGTTGTTCACATTGTTCAAATGACTTTATCAGTATTGAAGTCAGACAGTTCATTGCAGTCTGCTTAGACTCAGCAGACAAATGCACAGAACAACCCTGCGGTCTGAGTCTACATGGTTCTCCTACATGGCCCAAATCAAAAAGAAATTATGCGTTTAATCCATATTTTTATCAGCTGAGGATCTTGCTATTTCTATAATCACAGCTTTACATGTGCTACATCCACACACTACCTTAAAGGCAAAACGAGTAGGATTTGTCATTGTGGTCATTATTCATTGTGAACAAGTCACTAATCTTGAGTCCAAGTCAAGTCTGAGCTAAATTTGTATGTCACTTAATTGTAGCTTGAGTGTGGCTCGCACACTTGAGTCCTCATCCCTGTTACCCACTCAAAATATAGATCCTTCATCTTGCTGTCTAAACGCTTGCTACAGCCCATGGACCTTAACCCAGTTAATCAGTTTTGAAAACAATGGCAAAATTAATCATGTTGTGCTAGGAGTGACCAGCCATGCTAACGCTGATAGCAGGGGAAACATTAAAGATAAAAAGTTGGTTGGAGCTTTGGAGCTCTGAGCCTATGCAGGCTGGCTGAAACTGTGTTTCATATTAATTCATTATGCTAATTTAGGTGCTGTATTCCCATAGATAAAACCCAAGTGAGGGTGTTTGGTGTGTGTGTGTGTGTGTGTGTGTATGTGCATGCAAGTGTATGTGTGTGTTCGACTCACTGTCTAATGGCCTTAATGGTTTTGTCATTGAAGCTTTAATCAGGACTTTTATTTCTTTAGAGTAAAAACTTTATTTAGCCTTGAAATTAGCTCAATAAGATGATACTTAGCAGAGTGCATACCTCCACCAATGCTACACAACTGACAAGATATGTCAGATATGATATACAAGATATGATATCAGGAGATGAACATATTTTCAGGATTCTACCTGAAATTGGACATTTGGAAGAGATGCTGCCCTTTACATGATTTTAAAATCTTTGATGGATAACGCCATTTGTCATTTTGTTAAAAAATAGGCTATTGCTACAGACATTGTAACACAAATGGATTGCAATATAACAGCAACCAATCTGTGAAAGTCCACTGTTTGCATGCTGCTGTGCACCTGTGCTGGGGAACCAGGGCCTGCTACTAAATGACTGCTCCCACCTGTGCATCAGCAGTGTACACTAGGGAATGTCCAATCTCCAGACCGTATGCAGCCTGCGAGACTGTTTGAGCTGGTCTGCAACAATTCATAAACAGAAAAAAGCAATTCAAACTTGTTGCTGTATGCCTGTCACAGAGAAAATAGATTAGACTGGTGGATTGCGGGACACTGGCACATCACGCTGCAGTTGTGTCCTGTCTGAACCTGGAGTCAGGGTAAACATGTACATACACTACTCACAAAAAGTTAGGGATATTCGGCTTTCAGGTGAAATTTCAGGATGAACCTAAAATGCATTATAACCTTTACAGGTGAACTTACTGTGACCTTCTGTAAACTTTTGAATGCACATGTCCAACTGTTCAATGTTTCAGTACTTTTTGCACAAGTTGCTGTTCTCTAACAAGGAGCTTAACGGCAAAATTCACATCAGGTGTTTGATGCTCCAGCTCATCGAGGTCGTATCATTAGGGAATGGCTGCTGGAGACTGGGGTACCTCAAATGGAGTGGCCTGCACTTTCTCAGACCTGAATCCCATAGAAAACCTATGGGATCAGCTGAGTCGCCGTGTAGAGGCTCGGAGCTCTGTACCCCAGAACCTCAATGTCCTGAGGGCCGCCCTTCAAGAAGAGTGGGATGCCATGCCTCAGCAGACAATAAATCGACTTGTGAACAGCATGAGACATCGTTGTCAAGCTGTAATTGATGCTCAAGGGCACATGACAAGTTATTGACACTGGCATTTTTTGTTGTGGTATATCCACCACTGTTGTTGGCTTTTGTTTCAAGAAATAGTTTGAGATGAGGAAATCACCAGTGTATGCTTCTACTTAAATGGCCTACTTTCATGATATAATATCACTGTAGCGTGAACTTTTTATATTTTCCATAAATTTCACCCAAAAGCCAAATATCCCTAACTTTTTGTGAGTAGTGTATGTATCATTGCTCACATGCATTCTGTCAAGAAAAAAAAAAAGTAGATGCAGAATGTCGGTTTGGGACAACCTAGCGCTGTGAGCAGCTCCTCTCAAAACTGACTCTTGCAAAGACTCGGTTATCATCTCTGCCATTTGACATCAGACTCCTCACCACCAAAAAGCAGTTCCAGCCATCTCATCAGCATTTCAATTTAACTATTAAATTCTTATTAACATTAACACATTAATCTGAGATGCATTTTAATTCAGTAATTTTGTATGACCCTGGAAAGATGTTCTAAAAACCGAAATGGCCCTACCAACCCCACACCCCACCAGTTCGGTGTGTATGCTTCTTTTATAGTATAAAGGAAGCATCATTGTTTGCCAGGCCTTGCTACATGGTGATTTACATTACTCCCACCTGCCCGCTCTGTTGTGATCAGAGGTGATGTCTATATATTATGCCTCATATATTCAGAACATTCATTCACTTGTTATTGTTAACGGTTGTGCTGTTGTCATGGCAATCACTTTTGTCATGCAAATACATTAGCTGAGGGACAAGAGACAATAGCTTTTTTATCTATTGAAGGGCATTTTTTTTTTTTTCAGTTGACTTCATGGAATAAAGCTAAGTAGAATTAAGCATAGGTTGCTGACACACTGTCTCCAAATGCAATGCAATCAGTATTTATTTATTTATCGATAACAGTTGATTCAGTGAAATCAGCTGATCTTCCAGGGGTCTATGCAGTAAGAACAGCAGTGTGTTAGACCTTTGTCCACTGAAATCTAATCTGAAGTGCCAGACATCGTAAGCCACTATATTATATCAGTGTACATGAAAACAAATGTAATGGTGGGTTAAAACAAAGGCTCTGACAGATCTTTTGGACCTCTGTCTGTCAACTTGGTATATATAGCCACTTTTGAGACCTCATGCTGACGATGACAACACAAAATCCACAAAATGAACACTAATTGGCTTGTCACATTCATTAATGTCACTGTATTTTGTTTTTCACCTATATTGCTGAAACACAGAATGGACTACAAGCCAACTGTATGTGATTGAGCAGATTGATAGAAAGACTATGGAAAAAAGAAACAAATGAAGTGTGAAATAATAATCACAGTAGCTGTTTTGACATGAAATAGCAGGGTAAACACAAAAAAAGAGGTGCTGGGGGAAAAACCCCAAGACCCAAAAACTTTAAATTAACCTGCACATCTGTAAGCAGTTGGCAAAAAATAAATAAATGCAAAATAATAATTAAAAAATGAATTCAATTAAAAATGTGGTTTATATGTTGGAAGCCAGTGGACTGTGTGTGTGTATATATACATATATATATATATATATATATATATATATATATGTGTGTGTGTGTGTATATACGTGTGTGTGTGTGTATATATGTATGTATGTGTATATATCTATATCTATATCTATATCTATAGATACACACGCAGCTAGACAGGAACGCCCACAAACGTCACATCCGGGTTTAGCCTGGGTGGAAAACAAAGCCTTAGCGACCATTGAAAACAACGAGCGGACAATGGTTAAGAGCTGCTGTGTTACGTTTTGCACATCGAATTTTGCTAAAAATCCGGAATTAAAGTTTATATGACAAAGTGGTTGCAAGCCATCCGCCGAGAGGATAAATCTGGCCATCTGTGGAACCCTGCCACACCACATGTTTGGGTCTGCGGTCTCCAATTTATAACCGGTAAGTTTGTAAACTGCAAAAATGCATTTTGGTTCTTGTACCTGTATGAGTGACAAATAGAACTTTACTGATGTTCTTGATTATTGATAGGTTATTGTTACGTGCGCTTATGTGCTGTTTAAGGCGTAGCTTTAGCTTAGCTTTCCTCATTCACAACACGGTTGTAGAACAGAACATAACAATAACTTCATAAGATACGGACAACAATCGATTCCGATTTTGGTCAACTTTGACAGGTAGCGTTCTTTGTCGGCTGGCAATAAAGAATCAATGTAAGCCATTGATATTCATTTGAAAATCTCTATTATATTAGAAAATTGGCTTCAAAAATCACTCTGAATGCTTGGGAATCAATGAAAGCAAACCAATGTTTTCCACCCAGGTGACTCCGCCCCCCAGCTATGACACGCTGATGACACTACACCGTGTGTATGTATGTATGTATGTGTGTATGTATGTATCTATCTATCTATCTATCTATACATATATATATATATATATATATATATATATATATATATTAGGGCTGGGCAAGTTAACGCGTTATTATCACGTTAATTCATTAGACTATTGACGCCGATATTTACTTTATCGCGCATTAACGCATGTTGCTCACATGCTTTTATTTTGTAAAAGTCTGTTGCACTCACATTACCTAAAGCCCAAACGCGCCCAAGCACGTTTGCCCCCGGTGTGCGCGTCATCACGTTGAAACAGACACAGGCATGGCCCGACGACATTATAAATCAGTGTAGTTCAAATACATTCATCATGTCTTCCTTTTAACTAAAAGACGTTTTTGGTCCTTTTAATCAGACATGGGATGTTTATTTACCGTGACAGTTTCGGAGGTAACTTCCTCCTCCTTCAGAAAGGTCCAACTGACAGCCGGAGCGGCACCTGGCAGATCCAGCAGAATAGACCTGACCGGGTTGCCCCACACCGCGCGGTGCCGCGGCCGGTGCTGGCCGGTACTGACGCGGTGCCGGCCAGCACCAGGTCTGCCGAATCCCCGCGCACACAGACTGCTGTACTTTCATTATAAACAGACTTTTGTTTATACGCGATTGCAGCAGCACAACGGACAGCGACACAGACAACATGGTTGATTATTGATTGCGCAACAATCGCTTGTGAAAGGTTGTTTTCTCTTGCTGGTCACATTGTGCAAAATAAAAAGAGAGCTTCTTTATCTTATGAAAATGTAAATAATCGTGTGTGCCTTGGCAACTGGCTTAGTGCAGAGGAATAGAAAAAAAAAAACAGAAGTCCAGTAAAACATGCGCTTTACATTCTAGTCCCCTGTAAAGGAAGTTTCAGTAGTGAACTTTTTTGTGCTTCACACTTTGGTATTGAACATAGACTGGTAATGCTGCTCCCTGTTAAAAGTTTCTGCTGTTACCTCAGAAATTGCCTGTTTGTCCTGATTGTGGCTCAGGATTTTGTTGGCAGATTTTTTTTTTTTTTTTCATAAAGAGAATGTCCTGGCAGTGGCAATAACTTTAATTTATTATTATTACTATTATTATTTATTTTATTTATTTATTATTATTATTATTATTATGACATTTTTTAAGTTGAGATTTACACTAAATATGTGTTACTGATAAGTGGTGATGTTAAAAGTGTTTGCACAACAAATGTTATGGCACTTTCGTTTATATGGCAGCAGAACATTGAAATAAAAGTGCTCTTTACACTACTTATTGGATTTTGCGAATACAATGCGATTAATTGTGATTAATCAGGCAAATTATGCAATTAATTGCGATTAAAGATTTTAATTGTTGCCCAGCCCTAATATATATATATATATATATATATATATATATATATATATATATATATATAACTAGTTGCAAACCGACTTCAGGCTTCATCAGCTTTTTAAATAAAACACTTTTGAGAAATCCAGCTGATGTTAGAGCTGATGTAAGAGCTGCTCACCAGGGAAAGAGCTGTTTTTGAGATGAAAGCAGATCCCTGGATGGTTAAAGATTATTATTGTAAATTTTTGAACTGTCGCTCACTATACTGGACAGCTGAATTCCCTCATTAGTGTGTGTATGTGTGTGTGTGTGTGTGTGTGTGTGTGTGTGCTGAATGGCTGTCATTCAGCTGATATTGAAAAGTTTGCTCTGCTCATTATGTGACACAGTAAATCCATTACTCTGAAACAACAACATCACTGCAGTGAGCAGTGATACATCATGTTAGCAAATCACCGCTTTGACCGTCATTGTCATTGCTCTGATATTACACTGATGGTTTCCAAAACACATGAAATGCACTGTGATGAATGTGTCATTACCAACAGCATCAGTGTAATTAGTAGTCATGCTTTCGGTCAGCGAAGAGACAACATGACCTTTACAACTAACTTTATTGTCCATTTGACATATCACTGCAGAATAATAAGCTCAGTCCTCTCAGGTGATGTCCAGCTCTCTATCCAGATCTTTCTTTTCTTTTTGCTTATGGCAAAAATGAAAGGAATTTTGGATTCCATTTGTCACATGTCCTCTTCTAAAAATGGGTGATCCTCTATAATGAAAGTGGAAAAGAGAATTGATGCAGTTTTTAAATATTTCAGCATGACTGAATTTTTAAAAAATAATTACTTCTGACAGAAATGAAATGAAAGACATGAAATTCTGGAATGCTAAAATAAGTGTGGCTAGTGATTTTTATTTTAGTTAAGTTTAGTTTAGTTTATTCATTTCATCTCCAAAACCCATCAGCATCCACCTCAACAAATAAAGACATGAATAACAGAGAAACCTTTGAAAATAAAGAATAGTTAACTCCTGTTGACTTCAGAAACATCACTGGAATATTTGGAATGAAAAAAAAAAAAATGTCACAAATTTGCTCAAGTGGTAAACTATGTGACTAAAAAAACGGAGTGAAGAGAATTCAGCTCCTACTGAGGAACAATTTGACACCGCTCTAATATCAAAAACTCAAACATTTTGGCTGCAATAGCATCTGTCGGGTTGTGATGGCTTTGTTACAAAGTCAAGAATAAATATGATCAGTAGTATCCAAAATGCTCTAATCTACAGATCAATTAGACACAAAAGTTCTGAAGAAAAGGAAATATTTATATCACCACCTGATGTGAGCGAGGAGTTCAGGTTCAACCCTCAGGGAGACACAATCACATCTCACTGTTAAAAAAAAAAAAAAAAAGGCCTTGATGTAAAACCCTCTTCATTTTCTAATGAAAATTATATAACTTTCTCTTGGGATGAATACTCTCCGTCCACTTATTTTTATGGTTTCCTGCAGGTCTGTAACTTTATTCAAACTAACAGGTAGTGCAAGTGTTTTAGGGATAATGGCAGATGTGCAAGATAGCAACTTTTGTGGGGGAATGCCTCTTACACAATCCCCAAATAACGGGTTTAGCGACTCTGACGCAAGATAGGGCCCGTAATCTCTAAACTTAAAAGCCCATTTAACTATAATAGAATGAGAGATGCAATTTATAGCTATTCATAATTGCCTCCTATGTATTCTATAATGTTTAAACAATGTGGGTACTCACTTTTGCTGTTTTTGATCATGCCCTAAAATGCACCAGTTTTGGTATTCATTCCTACTGAAGTGAACAAAATATCTGAGGTATAAGGAAGCATATTTGTGTGTTTTGGCCAAGTATTACTTCAATATTAAATAAAAACTTCTTGACAAAATCATATAAAAAAAAATCCTTTTGGACAAAAAAGTTGTGTCTTGTTACAACAGATTCACCCCATTCCACCAAATGTTGACTTATGGCTAAGAGAGATTATAAGAATTTCACTCTCTGAGAGGCTATCTGCTGTTACAAAAGGTAATTTAAACAATGCTTTTAAGATATAGAAACCGTTGGAAGATAATCTGCCATCAAAACTAGCAGATACCATTAAGAACTCCTGTGTAATTTAAACAAAAAGCCATTAACCCTAAGACACTGATAAAACACTACACACATAGAACATCATGGGATTATGACTCAAAACATGATGCTTGTGCTGGTCCAATAAGATCTTACTGTGACAAGTTTGGTGGACTGCATGCTCCCAGAATCATTGCCTCATTTAGGGCTACGATTGTGGGCGATGTTTTTTTCCTTATACTGTCCCGCCTATGGAAACACCCGCACAGCACAAGTTATGTGCATCTGACAGTGTTAAGTGCACAGTCTCTGCTTGTGCTTTGCACGGCACAAATGTTGGTATTTTGTACAAATGAAATCTGGTATACAAATAACACAGCACAGCAGACTGCCTCATATGGATTTGCAATTACTGTTGTACAAGCTCAAACAAGTAAGATTAAACTACCTATGTTAAAAAAAAATAATAATAATCCAAGTTTATTTCCAAAGTGATTTGGGAGGATTTGAAACTCTCAAACCTAAAATGTCAGTCTGAATCATTCCTTTTAGCGCTTCACTTTTGCCTTTTCAGCGAAAACTGCATACTGTGTAACTGAAAGGTGTATGACTATGTATTCCTCTATAACCACTTTCTGACATTCTCATCTTTCAAAGTGTTTTGACGCACACATCACCAGAGCATGACAGCCTCTTTCGCAGAGCATTTCATAACACTGTATGCAGTCAAACAGCACTATATCACTTCTCTTCACCAGCACACACCCTATTTGATGAGAACAATGCCAGAAAAACAAGCTAGTTCAGAGAATCAAACATCTATTTTTCATCCTCTAGAGGTTTTTTTTCTGATATAGTGATGTGTTGAACACAGACGCTGTATCTCACCGCACCAGATCTGCTGAACAGAGCGCACACTGGCTTTATACAAACCTGTTTGATTTTCAGTGTGTGAAAATACAGCCTCAGGGAGAGTGATTAAAGTTATGTAAAATAAACACAGGTAAATACAATATTTTGCAAATGGCTGCACAATTAAAGAGGAAAGTTTTCTGTATGTACCTATAAAAATGTAATACATTCAAAATATCAAACAGAATCAGTCATCAATGGAGCAAAAATATCTTGTTATTCAATGACTGCTTCTGCAGAGCCTGAGGTTCACCTGATGCCTGATGCCACCACTCTGTCTTTACATATAAATGAGCCAAGGAGCTACAGCTACTGTAGCTATTGGTTGATATTTGTCAGCTATAGAGTAAATTTCACTTTACCTAACAGTTCCAGCTTCTGGGTAAAAATGTTGTGCATATGACACACAGTATATAATCATAATTAACATTTCATTTAATGAATTAATTAATTAACTAATTGATACAGACATATTTAGATATTTCACTACAGAGAATAATCACTACACTCTAAGGCATCATCTGCAGGGAAACATTTATTTATTTATTTATTTATTTATTTATTTATTTATTGTCTTCAATTTTCAGCTTCCATCTACAAGAAAATGACATTTCTTGGTGACTGAAGATGCAACTGTTGAAAAACGCTCTTCATAACAGAATTTTCTGAAAATGCCATTTGGATTTTTGTCTTGCCGACAGGGGACCAATGTGGTTATGGAGTTAACTTGTGACTTTTAGGGGAAACTGAACATCCTCCTCTGTTCATACAAATGACATTGTGTGTCTCATTGCACTTCGTTTTTTTTTTTTTGTTTTTTTTTTTTTTTGTTTTTTTCCAGTTATGGATGCTGTTAGAACATTTTTAACTATATTTGCACTTTCATTTTTAGCTTTCTGGGATGTCAACAAACTACTCCAGTCCAGTGGACAGATATTTTAGAACATGCTCCAGTGTGGACAATTTTTTTTTTTTTTTTAACATATAAATAAAGTTGCGCTTTATAAAAAAAAAAAAAAAAATCAGTCTCTGTGTGGACATGAGATGAGTTTAAAAAAAGGCACAACACATACACTTATTGTATACTAGAAGAGAAGTGAAGTAATGGGATTTAGAGACCAAATCAAACCCAGTCATGGCCCAGCACTTTAATCACATCAGCTCATTTTTATAGGGACAATTATTTCAAGTGGACAAAAATTTGCACTAATTATTTTCTAGCGGAAACCATAAAAACTAAATTGGCAGAAGCTGCTGACACTCTTTGGTTAAACGTGTAAATGAAGACACATAATGCTGCTTAAGCTGACTGAAGAACTATTTTGCTGTGTGAGTGAGTGATACACAGGGCCTCTGCCTCAGAGCTTTTGTTTTATGTAAAGAGGCTTGTTTTATGTAAAGAGGCTTCCGAGAGGCCTGTGTTTTATAATTAACATAGCAGCACCGCTCAGTCTCCAGATATTAACATTAATTTATTGATGATTTCAGCAGTGATTGACAGCAGAGCAGGAGTGACTGAAAGTGAGCGATCTATTGATGTCTTTCAAACAACATGTAGTTGAAAGATACGCATCTGATATCTCTCCTCTGGCTTTCATTCTCCAAGCTCTCCCCCTCTCTGCTCATCAGTTCATCTCTGTTTAGATGAATCTTTCAGATGATCTTTTAAAGGCCTCTAGAATAGAGCTGCTAGATCTGATTTTGATGTCAGCAACAGACAGATATGGAGCGATTGACTTCAACAAAGGAGTAGTAGACCGACAACCGCAGGCTGACACTGTAGTCGGCTGAGGAGGCTGGCCTATACTGCACTTATCTAGTCTATGTTGACAGAAATCAGGCCAGACTTTCAAAAACACACATCATCAGCTCAGCAAATCCTAAAACTGTCATTCTGTGTTGGTTGGCTTACAGTGGATTTTCAAATGAGACAATAGTGGTGTAAAGCCATAAATCTGTCACAAACAGATAATGAAAACTTCCACACTTGGGGTGTAACATTTCATTCATTATTATGTGATGCACTGAATGAATTACACAAACAAACAACAACACACCAGGAGATGTGAAACAAAGACAAAATCCATCGCAAAGAGACAGGAGGAGAGGGACTCTGTTCGGTTGCATCAAGCTGCCATCAGTGTCTAATGAGAGAGGAATCAGTGGAGCTTCAATCAAGTTCTACAGCCTCTTTCCCATTGATCTGCAATGGGAAATAGAACAACTAGACTAGAGGGAACATTTACTGGGGGGCAGAGCAGGGGGAAAGAGTGAGAAATAGTGAGGGAGAGATTTTCAAAGCTCAGGGCTCCATCTTCGTGCCTCCATGGTGTGTGATCGCCTCAGGAAAAGCAGCCACTGTGTCAGTAATAGAAATGTGAAGCGTTTGGCTGAACAGTGGAGAGAGGGACTTTAGACATGGCAGATCCTATTTGATCTTTTTGCACACATCAGTACATTGGGAAGCATTTTCTCCTGCCACTGGGGTATGCACAAACCAGTGCATTTCTAATGTCCAAGCCCAGACAAAACGGGGAGGGTTGTGTCAGGAAGGGCATCTGGCATAAAAGCTATGCCACATCAAACATGTGGATCATAAGGGGCGGATGATCCGCTGTTGCAAACCCTTGTGGGAGCAGCCAATACAAGAATCAGTACACTGGTAAATGTCTACTGAGGCACCATGCCAACTCCTGCCTCCAAACCCACTACAATGTTCAACACATGCTCCTTATATCATCCTGGACTAACTTCTGGACTGTAGACATTATAATAAATGGAAGTCATCTGTCAGTGATCAGACACAACAGTTAAACAGTCTGTATTTTGATATTGATAGTCTGATATTGTATCTCTTAGATCTAGGCAATCACATTCCAGATTTTTTTAAAATCTGTTTGTTACTGATCATCATTATGCCCAAACATGCCCACTTAAACTAATTTAGCTTTCACGTACAATTGATACTGATAAATGTGAACAGAATGGAGCCAACAGCCTAATGATAAAAAAACAAAATTAAATATAGGTCATGATTATTAATAATGCAACTTTTCATCCCAAAAATGCAACAAGCAAAGAAATCAAAAACTAAAAGCACTAAAATCGTCACTATTCATAAATGGCAGAGGAGCTGCAGGGTCGGCTTGGCCTACAGCATCATGGGGAAATGGCTTTACTTTAGAAAAGAGGGAAAACAGGCTAGAATAACCAGTGATACAAAATGAGTGACGCAAAGAGAAGCCCAGTCATATTGATCAATAATTGATCATGATTTTCGTGAACATTTCATGAGGTCACATCAGACCAGCTGTGTGTGTGACTGAATGGAACTTTTTACTGTGTCTTCCTAAGTCCAGTAAACCCAGCACACAGTACCATCATTAATCCTCTGGCACACACACACACACACACACACACACACACACACACACACAGCTCTCTAAACTCTTACCTAGAGAAAACAAAAAAACAAACAAAAAAAAAAACAGAAAAAAAACTATCATACATATTTCACGTTTCACAGAATCATCAATATTACTGTTCTTAATTTTTAAAATCCATATAATGCATCATAATGCAACTGAAGTACGGTGCTACTAGAAAAATCCACCCAGTCACAGACAGAAAGATAGATAGATATATAGATGTACACTCCTGATCAAAATTTTAAGACCAGTTGAAAAATTGCAAGAATTTACATTTTGCACTGTTGGATCTTGAGGTTCTAAGTAGAGCTTCAAAATGCAAAAAGAAGAAATGGGAGTGAGACAAAAAAAAACAAAAAACTGAGTAAGCAATTTATTGCAAACAACCATTAAACTGAAATAGGCTGCTCATCAGCTGATCAAAAGTTTAATTTTAAGTTCAATTTGACCCCAGCCAATGTTTAACGTCTCTAAATAAATGATTAACTTCATTTTTTTTGCTTCATATTTAATGAGTGTTCCTAATGTCATGGGCACTACCGGGTAAAGATGAAATTCACATGATGATATGTTTTCAATGTCCTGTACACACTTTGAAACGCATTGGTTATAAATAACAAAAATCTGTACTTAGAAATAATATAAAGCTATTAAAACACCAAAAATTTATATTTGTTTCCAGTTTTAGGTCAATCAGTGAGATTTTATAGTGATTTGAATAATTTTCCATTGTCGCATAATAGGAATCCTGGTTGTATAAATGGGGGTGGGAGGGAGTTATGTTTTATCTAAAGGGCTATTTAGGTAATCAACAAAGAAACAAGTATTTGACACATAAACTTTGATAACAATTTTAGTTATAATAATTTTGTGAAAGTTTAAACTGCAGGGGTCAAATTGACCCCAAACATAAAAGATGTTCAAAAATGTGAACATAACAGGAGGGTTAAAAGCCCAAATCTTGACAAAAATGTGGATTCAGTGTCATCTTTCGTCAGGTATCCACACTGTCATGACCTCCTGATGGCAAAGGCAAAAAAGCTTTCTTGTTAATCACCTCAAAAATTTGTTTCGGCATGCTTGATGCTAGTGTTTCCAGGAGGCCAGTGGGAATGTTGCTCTAAGTGGTGAAGATGGCTTCACGGAGGGCATCCACTGTCTGGAACTGGTGTCCATTTCTGTAAACTTCCCTTGCTATCCAACCCCAAATGTTCTCAATTGGATTTAGATCAGGGGAACAAGCAGGATGGTTCAAAAGAGTGATGTTATTTCTCTGGAAGAAGTCCTTTGTCAGGCGGGCATTGTGAACTGCAGCGTTGTCCTGTTGAAAAACCCAGTCATTACCACACAGACGATGGCCTTCAGTCATGAGGGATGCCCCCTGCAACATCTCCACATAGCCAGCTGCCGTTTGACGCCTCTGAACAACCTGAAGCTCCATTGTTCCATTGAAGGAAAAAGCCCCCCAGATCATGATGGTGCCCCCTCCACTGTGCCGTGTAGAAAACATCTCAGGTGGGATCTCCTTGTCATGCCAGTAACGTTGGAAGCCATCAGGACCGTCAAGGTTAATTTTTTTCTCATCAGAGAATACAACTTTCTTCCACCTTTCAATGTCCCATGTTTGGTGCTCTCATGCAAACTCCAAACGGGCAATTTTGTGCCGTTGAAGGAGATGAGGCCTTTGAATACGTGTTTTGTTCTTAAAACCCTTTTCTCGCAGATGCTGTCTGATGGTTATGGGACTGTAGTTGGCACCAGTGACAAGCTTAATTTGGGCCGAGGATCGTCCCGTGTCTTGACGGACAGCCAATTGGATCCTCTGGCTCAGGGCCGGTGAAATTTTTTTGGGTCTACCACTTGACTTTTTTGTTCCACAACCCTCAGGATCTTTTAAGAAGTTTAAAATGACTGTCTTACTGCGTCCAACCTCAGCAGCAATGGCACACTGCGAGAGGCCTTGCTTATGCAGATCAACAATCCGACTGCGTTCAAGGAGAGAAAGCTTTTTTGCCTTTGCCATCAGGAGGTCATGACAGTGTGGATACCTGACAGAAAATGACACTGAATCCACATTTTTGCCAAGATTTAGGCTTTTAAAGGCTGTGTTAAACTTTTGATCAGCTGATGAACAGCCTATTTCAGTTTAATGGTTGTTTGCAATAAATTGCTTACTCATTTTTTTTTTTTTTTTGTCTCACTCCCATTTCTTCTTTTTGCATTTTGAAGCTCTACTTAGAACCTTCTAAAGATCCAACAGAGCAAAATGTAAATTCTTGCAATTTCTCAACTGGTCTTAAAATTTTGATCAGGAGTTTATGTGCCAGAGATTGAATCCTTTCAGAATCTTGCCTGCAGTACCTGTTGGCATACTCAGGTGGAAGAGGGAATTCAACTGAAAAGCCTTTATTTCACAGGCATGTAGAATTAAAAATGTGCATTTCAAATGCCAACCAGTTTTGACCGAGTACAGTCTTCATCAAGGGGTGGTTGAACAAATAGATCACACATAGCATGATTCCTTAAGCAGGTGCGAGTATGGGGAGCAAGACGTCAACTAAAGTAAAAGTCATCTCAAGCAGGTTAGGACTACATCATCCAGTGGAACATATATATTAACAAATAGATAACATTTCTTGACATTAGAAGCAGCTGACCATAAATTCTTATTATATATTTTAATAGGTCATCCAGGCTGAAGCAGAACGTTATGATCCATAGCAACAACCTCAAAGACATTTTGTGGTTTGGGTAAGAAAACTGTATGTGGCTTTAAGAGGAGAGATCGGAATAACAATCTTTACCTTACTCGTTTTTTTTTTTTTTTTCAAATGCCAAATGCATCACATAGACACACACACACACACACACACACACACACACACACACACACACACACACACACGAGTGACAATGACTAGTGATTCAAGCCTAAATCTACAGATTTAAAATTCATAAATTTTCTTTAATGTAAAACACAACCCACACCAAGATCGTCAGGTTAAGGACTGAGCATGCGCAACACAGACTCACACAGACACACACACACACACACACACACACACACAGTTATGTTAATTTCTAGCAGTGTGTCAGCTGTTATTTCCTATTCCAGAGGGAGATGGGCTGTGACAGTCATTACTGCAGCACACACACACTGAATAAGAAGCCAGCCGCAGCTTTTACACTGGAAAGCATTTACAAGGTCACACTGCTCTTTTATTACAGGGGAAAGAAAGGAAGGAAGAAAAAAAGAAAGAAAAAGAGAAGGAAAGAAGGAAGGAAGGAAGAAAGAAAGAAAATTGATCTCACTATGGCGCAAAATAGTATGAGTATGATTCTAATGTGATGTAAATCTCAGAGGAAAACTCAATGTCAGGATCTGAAATGAACCGTGCCCTCACATCCTCAGTGGACTGCATCAAATAATTCTAAATTACAGTAAAAGAGTTTCTGTGAATAATATGATGTTGGGCGTCTGCTGGAGAGTGCAGCGTGCAGGCGATATGATCAGCTCCAGTGGAGATGATTAATCTTTCGACAAGCGAGTGCTTCCTCCTCACTCAGACACACTGCAGCCACACAGTTTTCACCAGCGTTGCATCTCTGGACTGAGGGCCCAGGCAGCACCAGTTCTCCCAGTCCACCCAGACAGATTTATTCCATTAGCTGCCACCTGGACGTTGTCTCTTTAGGGGGTTTGACTGACCAATTACTTTCCGTGATGATTTACTGCTGAGAACAGTGTAAAGTGAAATGCATGTATGTGGGAGTGGGTGGGTGGTGGGGGATTACGCTAGTCATATGGCCCTGGTAGAGCCCTGCTTTTGTGCCCTCAATGAAGGCACTCAGCTTAATTGCTTTGGTAAACATCCAGCTGAGGAGATTAATAACTTTATTCATATTCAACTTGTGGTGAGCAGCCTCAGGTAGGAACATCTGTGTTGGGAATAGAGGAATCATCAGGGAGACGCTGTTGAAAAATATAGATTCACTGGCCATAATGCATACAGATACAATACTCATCAGTACAAAATATGTCTTAAACAAACAGAAAACAAACAAAAAGTTAGTCATCACAACTCATTACTGTAATGAAAATGTTTAGGAGAAGTTTAGCGACCTCTAGTGGTACTGTAAATTACAACATTGTGGTGCAGCATTAAGGTGTGGTCGTGGATGGGTCAGTCAACACGCCTTCACTCAACTGACCCATCCAAGCCAGAACAGTATTATGTGTAGTGTATATTAGCTGGATAACATTTCATAATCCTAACCCAGACCTCTTCCTAACCTTAACCATTATGACAAACCTTTCCCTAACCTCGATGACGTGCTCAGACCAAACACAAAGTAATTTTTCATGTTGCAGAATTGCATGAATATGGCTGTGAATTTTTTTCACTTTAGTTGGAAAATTTCAATTGACATGAATACTCAAATGACACAAATGTAAATGTTATTCATGTTGTCCGGCGTGAATTTGTGCCTATCTCTACAAATTTGCTGTCTTTGCATTGTTCATACTGTATATGCTACTTACTCAGGAAATTCTCCTGTTGATGGTATTGGAGCGTTGGAACAAACCTATGTGGTCGTATGAGTTGGAGGACTAGTTGGAAATACATCAAATACCTCACATGGAAACCAGGTGTCTTCTAATTATAAATCAATATGGTAGAAAATGTTCAATCATAAACGTGAAACATATGAAGTGCTTTATCCACACAAAGGCACTAATCTGCACAAGTGTCTCTGCACCAGACAAGCTCCACATAATACAGGCTGATTAGGTGGAGCTACTGACTGTTGCAGGTCTTTCCCAATCAAGTAGCATTTTGCCAGTAACAGTTAATATAAAAAGTCCACAAAGAAGCACATGTGTAAGTGGTATGTGGTGGTTTGTGGTGCAGGCAGTTTTCAAGGAAAGAAAGCACCATGAGCGGACAGTGGAAACCTCCAGACAAGCTGGCTTGCAGTCGGGAAACTGTTTATGGTCAATTCACTTGTCGCGTGATTTCCAACGACAACTTGTGTTGGTGTAGCTGAAAAATCTATTAAATAAGGAGGTCATAATCTGTGGTGTCTTATCGTTACTTGATGAATGGTACTGTTTGTAGAACTGTTGCATAAAGGCATGACCTTGAGTGTGATATTGCTTAATTATTCATTCATATTCTTGCGCCTATTGTCTGTTTTTAAATCTGGTAATAAGCAGAGAATCACTTTAAGAGCAGAAATTGATAAATGACTATTTTGTTGTCATCAACTCATTTTTAAAACTTAATTTTAAGGTCCTGCTCCAACCACAGTTTATTACTCTCTACAAAATCAAGCCTCAATCCTGTTACAAAACTCTGAATTACTTGAGTTCATTTCACTTGATTTCATCTTCAGGGTATAAAAGACATTTTTAAAGGAAAGAGAGATGAGATTCATATTGCAGTGCAAAATTACCCCAAAATAGCTAATCTTTTAGTCATTTGGCAGTGCAGCTACAATAATCACACAAAGTGTGGAAATGTTGGAGGAGTAGAGCTAATGAATTGAATGTGTTGCAATTCAAATGCAGAGTTAAAGCCAGGAGAAAAGCCTGGAAAATGAAACAGCACTTTCAATTACCAAAAAAATGTTACTGCACATGTATTTGGGCAGCAAAGACAGACCTAAAACTAAGAGAGCCGGGAAAAAATATGTTCTCACTCACATCTATAGGCACACATGTTCATATGAACACACATTAAGGGCTTTTCTACTTTTGTGTTGCACACGATAACACACAGTAAACAGGCGAACACACACAAATCCTCACTCCTACTCACAGGCTATAACAAAGCTCTCTTTTATCCATCACCTTCGATCAGGGTCCATTGACATCCACCTCCAAAGAAATGGAATGAGTAAACACACAAACATCCCTAGCCTACAGCACTCACATATTTATCGTCAAAGGTGCTGTGGTTACTACAGCCGGCTGCGGAGTGCTAAGTATGACAATGTTGTGTGGCCCAAACATAAAGAACACACAACCACAGGTACAGAGAGAGGGAGAGAGAGAGAGAGAGAGAGAGAGAGAGAGAGAGAGAGAGAGAGAGAGAGAGAGAGAGAGAGAGAGAGAGAATGGGCCAGATGCAGGAAGATACTTAGGGCCCTATCTTGCGCCAGACTCCCTAAACCCGCTATTTGCGGATTTAGGATTTAGGAAGAGGCGTTCCCCCGTAAAAGTTGCTATCTTGTGCACCTCCCGCTATCCGCAAAACACCTCCGCTACCCGCTATATTATGCATAGGCGTGTTTTGGGCGTTACGCCAGTTAAACCAATCAGTGTGCCAGGTGCCATTGCCTTTAAGGGCAGGATGCGCTATCCTAAATCCTAAATCCTAAACCCGCGATGGAGAGAGGGAGGTAGATTTTCTCAGGGCCTCTACTGAGGCTAAAGCAAGTTGGCTTTATATACATATTATATATTATATTATAGGCAAGTTAATTCGGGAGGTGGAGCCACATGTGTCCAAGTGGACGTGTCACAAGGTTGTACTGATTGAGTAAAATCCCCGGGTCACACCACAGACACACAAGAGGCAGAGGTGGAACTATGTGTAAACTAATTTATTGACAAGGTAGATTGGGCAAATAAAATATTAAAAATAAAAATATAGCACAGCTGCTGGCTTATGATAAAACAATAAAACGTGCTGGCGTAAGTGTCCAATTAAAACAGTCTTTCCTCTAAACAGTCTATATGAGTAATATACTCAGTCCATTCCGGCGGCGTCCCGGTATCAGTCCGACCGTGTGCGTGGCGAGGCTCCGTCAGGGTGCGCATTAAAGCCGCCTGGGCGTGCTCTCCTAACAGCCCAAACTTTAGGGATAGCGGATAGCGGGTGGTCAGGACCACCCGCTATCCGCTATCCCTGAAGTGTGTGCGCAAGATAGCAACTTTAGGGATAGCGCATGAAACACGCCCACGGACACACCTCCAGGCGCAAATGACGGAGTCGGCATTACGGATAGCGGGTGGCGCAAGATACCGTTTAGGGATAGTGGAAGCTCCTAAATCCGCAATTTGCGGGTAGCGGGTAGTGGCAGCGGATAGCGGGTGGCACAAGATAGGGCCCTTAATTTTCTCTTATTTTGATTCATATCCACAATTTATTTTGTTAGCACCGACTGGTTTCTGGGATTTACCAGTGTTTTCTCTGTTGCGGCTGTATGTGTTCCCTGTGCTGTTTGTCCCTCTTCCTCTCCTGTCCTCTCTGTGGCTCAGCCCAGGTGAGCTACACCTGATTCCTCAGCCCAGTGCGCCTGGCCCATGGGAATGAGGCGCTTAAAAGCTCCTGTTTCTGCAGTAGAAGGGAAAGTCTTCTGCCACATGGGAACTGCTGGTCTTGCTGCCTCTCAGCCCGGGACATTGTGTCCTTTTATTTTTGCTTTTCTCTTAAGTAAGATATTTTTTTTTTTTTTTAACGAGCGGTTGAGAGCACTGAGCCTCATTCATCAGCCGCTAAAACCCACTTATGCAGTTTTCAACACGATTCTCACATTCACCAATGGTTTCTTGTTTGAGGTTTGTTCTTAGGTAAGAACAGAATCTACACACACTCGAGAGCACTCTTAGGCATGTCTGAGTGCTGGCATGTTTGTGCAAAATAATTGGCTAGTGTGATTTCTTCAATTCTATAGCTTTATAATATTACAGGATTTAAGTTACTATAACCCTTATATAAATTGTAATAGTATATAAATAGCATTATGACCTGTTGAGCTCAAGCATTTTTTTTCCCACCCGCAGTGTCCCGTGCTTGTGTCAGGGATCCTTGACTTCTCTCGGCTTGATCAGGCTCTCTCTCTCTCTGTGTATGTGTGTGTGTGTGTGTGTGTGTGTGTGTGTGTGCGTGCGTGCGTGCGTGCGTGCGTGCGTGCGTGCGTGCGTGCGTGTGTGTGTGCAGTCTCATGTCCTTTTATGCAGACTGGCAGGGTATTTACCTATGCTAATTAGGGTCAACTGGCATACACTTTCAATTTACAAAGGCAGAGAGATTCATCAATATAAGAATACAGATGAGGACAAGCCCACGGTTTAAGAACACATCATGGATCTGACTTTTCTTCGAATCTGTCTTAAGAAAAACATTTAAGACAAAACTTAGGAAGCTATTGATGACTAATGCCCACTCTTCACAAGATAACAGAAAGCTTTCTTGTTGTCATAGTCCACAAATCATTGGTCCAACACATGGAAACACATTTTAAAACTAAAGAACATAAAAATGCATTAAATAAATACCACTGTATAATCACTTTTAGATTATCTTATGTTTTAAGTTTTTTTCCAGTCACTTTGGCTCCATTTATGAACCATACTAGGGCTGTAGTCAACCAGAGAAAATCTTGGTCGACAAAAGTCGACTAATCGGGGGGCAGCGGGAATACAAAAAAAAAAAAAAATTACTGATTTTTGATTGATTGATTTGATTTTTATTAGTGTGTCATGCACACAGGTGCCCAGCCCATATAGGCTTACAAGACACAACCATATAGAAAAACAAACAATAGTCAGAGTCATCAGATGTCAAAAATCAAATATCCAGAAAAACACGCCTAGCAAATAGGTAATAAGGTCATACAAATAATTCTTTTTTTCTTAATGACCATGCATTTTTTATAAACCTCGCAAAGCAAATACATCCTTCCTGAATAACCATTCTAGTTTACTTTCATCATTTAGCCAAAACAACTCAGGTTTAACATACTGCATTTCTTGAAAAAGAAACTGCCTGTCTTCATTATACAGAGGACAATGGAACACAAAATGCATTTCATCTTCTGTCACCTTTAAATTACATAATGAACAAGTTCTCTCTTCCTCTGGAATAGAATTGAATCTACCCGTTTCTAATGCCAGGGGGAGAATCCCAGCCCTCAACTGGGCACACAGGGATCTTTTACTTCTGTCCAGGGAAAGGGTTACATATGGTTCTGGGCAGTAAACAATAAGTTCTGAGTTTTGGTTTAAACCATATGTCATTAGCCCATTTTTCTTTGTATACCAGGAATAACTTATGCATCGCAAAATTAACATTACATTGCAGATTGTTAATAAAGATATGTTGCTGATCCATCTCACTAAAAATAGCAGACAGTTCACAGCACCAAAGATATTTATTGGCTTTATCCCAGTTAAAGACTTTTTTGGCAATTCTTTCATCTGGCATAGAAGACAAACGATTCCATAGCCTAATCATTTCCCCTTTCTGCTTTATCAGACATGGAACCCATCCCATGTCACCCTGGAGAGCAAGAACAGGAGTAAATTTATGCACACCCAAAAAGTAGCGTATTGCTCAATTCTGAATAGCATTAACCCTGGGTGAGTCCTTACTTCCCCATATTCCTGCTGCATATAAGAGAACCGGGGTGACACAGGCATCATAGAGCTTCGAAAAGGTAGCATATCCCAGATCCTTGCACTTTTTCATTTTACTCACTATCGAACCTAGAGCTCTACCTGCTGTATATGCGAGGGTTTTAATCCCTTCTTCCCATTTTAGATGTTCCTCCAAAATAAAGCCAAGGTACTTATAAGTACTGGTGTAACATATTGGCTTAACTCCCACATAAAAATTAACAGAGCTTCTATTTACACCCTTTTTTCTGAAATGTATAACTTGGGTTTTCCCTTGGTTAACTGACATTCTCCATTTCCGACACCAGTTATTAACAATATCTAGCAGGGACTGTAACTCTTCCTCTCTCTCTGCCAGGATAACTATGTCATCCGCATACAGAAGTAAATTTAATTTCAAGTCCCCAATTTGCACCCCAGTCCTTTTATTTTTAATTTGTTGGGCTAGATCATTTACAAACAAGGAGAAGAGGGTAGGGGAGAGAACATCTCCCTGTTTGACTCCCATTGGTGTAGAAAACCATCCTGTCCTCAGATCATTCAACTGAACACATGCCACTGTTTTTTTGTATCATGCTTTAACCCAGGCCTATTCAATTGGCGGCCCGCGGGCCACATGCGGCCCAGAAGCAATTCCCGAGTGGCCCAGCTCGTGGTTCAACCAAAAAAGCAGAGAAAAACATTCGCGAGAATGAACTCGAAATCCCTGCAGTAGTTCAGAAAGTGAATGCAACACTCCACGTTGCCTAGCAACACACAACCAACTCACACTGCAGCGCGTTGTTTTGAAAGTTACTGATGCTAGCGGCTCATAAGTATGTCTTTTTCAACCCTTAAACGAAAAATTGACGATGAAAACCGCTGTTTTAAATGTCTGGAAAATGTCTGGCCCAACTTAAGGTCTCGGTTAAAAATCTGGCCCAACTGAATTTGTAATTGAATAGCCCTGCTTTAACCGCTTGATAAAATAACCCATCCACGCCTACTGACATAAGTTTATACTCCAACAAATCTCTATTGACACAGTCAAAGGCTTTCTGAAAATCAATGAAACAAACAAAAGTAGACTTCCCTTCAAATATTCTGTTTTTAATAACAGTACTCAGAGTGTAAATATGATCTAGGCAAGATCTATGCTTCCTAAATCCATTCTGTTCCTCCACTAGAATATTTTCATCCTCTAAATATTGAGACAGTCTGGCGTTTAAAATATTAGAAAATAATTTGTAAACTGTACTCAAAAGACTGACTCCTCTATAGTTGAGAGGAACTCTAGGGTCATTTTTAGTTGACTTTGGGATTGGTTTGATAAGAGCTTTGTACCATTCAGAGGGAATAATACCAGATTTAAAACAAGCTTGAAGGAGATAGGTAAGAAACTGTAGCAGTTTTGGTGATCTCAATACTTCATTAGAGAGACCCTCAATGCCAGGAGCTTTTTTCAATTTAGCACATTCAACTGCTTTCTGCACCTCCTCAGATGTTATATCAGCATTTAATAATTGATTGGGCTCATAGTTTTCCTGTTCAAATATCTTTTCCCTTGATTTTTTCTCTGCACAAATATATTCTAAGAAAACATCATCAAACTCATTTATACTATTATTGCCTGAAAATAAACCAGCAAAGTCTTTCTCCCATTTATTAAGCATCTCCTCTGCTTTATGTTCAAGATCACCACTTTCCAGTACAATTTCCATTGGGATTTTTGAATATTTTCTGGGGCCCAGTTTATTAACTTCTCTCCAGAAAAGTTGAGGATTTTTTATTTGCATGTGCTCTAAGTTGAGTGCAAAGCCACAATCAAATCTTTGTTTATAAAATCGTAACTTTTTGTCAAAAAGCAACTGACAGTGTTTAAATTCTCTTCTAAGAGCTTCTTTCTGCAAATGATTTTTATTTTTAATAAATCCTCTTTCTGCGGCTTTTAGATTTTTCCATAACTCGTCTAACTCTGCATTCCAGAAGGGCTTATTTTTCCTATACACCTTCTCCCCCTTCCTTCCAGTCTTACCCCTAAAAGGCTTTTCCAACCATACCCTATTCATCTCTTTATACAGCAAATCGCAAAATTGACCATATAGTATATCAATATTTTCTTGAGTCTTTTGGCAAAGTAAGAGATCATCTATCATCTGCTTCAGAGCTACAGAACACAAATCAGAAGACAAAAAGGTTGAGGGAAAATTCCTAGGTCTTTCACATTGAGCCGCCTCTAGCTGAGGGGACTTATCCAAAAAATAACTGATGTTGGCTGAAAATGTTAAAGAAAGCAAAGAGTGATCAGGTAATCTGCATTTGTCACCAATCAAACCCATACAGTCAGGTTCTATGTTTTCAGCCAGCTCATTAGAGGTTAATACCTCAAAACCAACACAAGTGTTGAAACACTCATGAGCCATTATAATATAGTCCACAACTGCCTTCCCTTTCGTTGAGATCGAGGTGAAATTGTCCTTTTCAGGAGAGAGTCTGCCATTTAAAACACAGCATTTAGAGCCCTTCAAGAATTCAAGCAGACTCTCCACATGATTATTCAGCCCAGTATCTAAAGCAGATCTGGGCATAATACCATCTATATCTGAAATACAGTCTTCCCTATCAGAAATACGGCCATTGAAGTCACCACACACATAAATTGCATCATAGTCTATAGAGTACAGCTGTGCAAGAAGGTGACTAAAAAAGGCCACAGAATCCCTCCCCCTCGTCGACCTCTCGGGAGGCAAATAACATGAGAAAATAACAAAGGCATACTCTGTGTACCGATGAACAAAACGCAGTCCAATCACTTTATATTCTTCAAATACAGTGTTTTTAACAAAGATCCCCACTCCCCCCGAGGCTCTTGGGGCTTTAACATGACTGTTTCTATTATGGCCAAACCAAGTGTAGCCCTCAAGACAAATAATGGGACGTGATAAATGTGTTTCATTGAGGGAGATAAAGTCAGGGTTTTTTGATTTCAGTATCATGGCTCTTAAGTCACAATTGGCCTCTGTCCATCCATTAATATTCCAGTGGACAAGAGAAAAAGACGTAGGTCTACTTACAGACTGGACCGGGGCTCCTCATTTATTCTTTGAGTGATCAACAGGTGAGCGCTTCACCATCCTGCCGTTACCAGTGATGTAGAAATCTTTTCCTACTGCCGGCAGCTCGCGGAGCAAAGTGCGGAAATTCATCTCAATGAGACGATCCGCATGCGATTTTGCTGATCTTACATAGACCCTTTCATAGCTCCGGTTCTCCCAAAGTAGATGTTTTAAACGCAGTACGGCTATCTTCTCCTCCTTTGTACATAACTCCAACATGATGCTGCCTGGTCTCTGCGGGCTTCAGGAGCTCCACCGCAACCACCTCCGGCAACGGGTCACACCGCAGGCCCACGGCGAGCAGCTCTCCGACTTTATCCGCTGCTTCCTCCTTGCTGTTAGCTGGTAGTCCCGTAACAATAATGGAGACGTCCGGATCAAATCTGGGATTTTTTGGCGCTTTGCCCCTTTCAATCTTCTTTTCAATCGCATCCATTCTTGCGGTCAGTATTCCCACTTCTAAATCCAGACTCTCCCTAAACTCTTTGGAAATTTTCTCCATCTCCTTTTTCATTGATTCCATGTTGCTTTCCGCCAGCTTCTGCATTGTGTCACGTAAAGTGTCCACTTTTTTGTTCAACTGGGAACGGCTTTAAACTCCTCTTGTAAATTAATATCAATGTTCTGTTTTGACCTGAGTGTCGCCGTCATGATTTCAGGCTTAGGCCTGTTTTACTGGCCACGCAAGCCCCAAAACTTTCCAATGTCGTCTTCCCACCAGACTTTCTTAGTAATAAATATTTTCTTTTACCGATTGTGTTTCCCTTCTGCCTTTTACCGTTTTTTAAAGAGTTTTTGTAGAGTTTCTGTCAGTTTCTTCATGACGCTCTGGCAAGCCTGTTCAAGCGTGTTCACCGTGCTTCCCGGAAGCTCCGGGAAGCACGGCTATTTTTAGATCAGTTAACTGGACAGTAGCCTGCCTGCTAGCCTTCTCCGCCTAAATGAATTATAAATAAACATAAACAACAAGTATTTGCAGTATATTAAATCATTTTTGACCTAATTATTTTTGCACTGAATGATCATACTTGCCAACTCTCCCGATTCACGCGGGAGACTCTCGATTTTTAACCCTATCTCCCGCAATGCTCCTGGTCAGTAATTTCTCCCACTAATCTCCTGATTTTACAGTGAAGGAAACAAGTCAGATTGTGGGGGTATTTGTCGCAGTATCTGGCCATAACTGCCAACACCCGTTTTTCACAGGTTTCTCATCTCCTGCCGCCCTCCCGTTTTGTCTTTTCTCCCGGGAATAATTTACAAGACCCAACTTTGTTTGTTAATAATAATGAGAAAGGCACAATAACAAAGGTTTTATTTTGAAAGCTGACACCGAAAGCCGCCGCAGCTCCGTTAGTTTAAAAGAAGCTGAAACACACGGCGAAATGTTTAACTGTAAATAAAAGTGCACATTTTCCAGCCTGTGTCATACAATGTCAAGTTTACTGACTAATTATTAAAAACCTGGATGTGTTGTAAATCTAAACCGGCTCGGCAGGCACTAATATCCCCGCACATCTTTTGCTGCTCCCCACCACAAAAATCTCCCGGATTTTACTACTCAAATGTTGGCAGGTATGCCTGCATGCTGAATGACACACTGGAGTCAGTCGGCTCTGACGGCGTTGCATCATGTGCACCTACGCAATATCATAGCCTATGATTTCCGTTTATGTCAAGTTGCCATCGTCGCAGGTGTGTGCGCCTGCAGTTATAAAACGATTAGACTAAAACTTTGAAATATGCCAATTCTGATACTCAAAACTGACGGAGCAACCTAACGCAGACATGTTAGCTTACCGTTTTAGGTGATATGCCATGTTGGTTGTTGAGTTGTGATATGCAAACTGTTGTTTGCAAAGTTTGCATTCGACTTTTTTTCCATCTATTCTGGTAAAATGCTGCCACACTGACGACATCTTTGACATGGTAGAGGACTAAATGTTCATTCAACATTCTTAATTAAGCAAATAGTCGGAAAACCAGACCTGAATATACCAGCCTACCTATCTGTCTCCGCCAGTGGGTTGGGCTAATCTAAAATTGTGAAAACAAGGGGGGTGTTCTGAAGACAGACTGTTACCTGTGAAACCGTTTGTTCTGAAAACACCCCCATTAGCACTTAGTGATTTACTCCTGATAAAATTAACACGGCAAATAATCACCCAATCAGATTTTGGTCGACCAAGAACGTATCTACCAATAAATCGACCAGTCGACTAACAGACTACAGCCCTAAACCATACATACGTCAGTCACAGCATAACAGAGTTTTTCCCATCTTTAACTTTTGGACTTAAGTTCATTCAACAGAACTTCACTTCACTTTAGTTTATAACTTTATTGTCACAATAGGGGAAATTGGACTTGGCTCACCACAAACCACAAAATCACAGTCAACTTTGGTTTTAGCTGCTGAAGTTCTTTTTTCTTCAACACCCTTGTTTTATGGCATCTTCAATTTTTGGTAATGTGCCAGAATGTTTTTGCACCTGAGACAACTGCCATTACTTCATGTTTATGGGGTGTTACCTATGCTACTAACAAATGCTCAGACACACGCCTCCAGCTTGCCAACAGGTGGGCTTCATCAGTCAGCACACCTGAGTAGCAGCAGATTGGCATGCTTAAGAATGTTTGGTGCATCTGGAGTTGACTTCTCATTTGTTTTCCTCTCAACAGAAAAATAGAAAACAAAAGAGAAATTTCAAAAGAATCTTGTGGCATCTGCCCCTGTGTCGGGTAAATGGGTGAGTTTCTGTTGGGTTCGTTCACTGATGCACTCCCTCCAAGGTAATGAGACAAATGCTTCTGTGTCTCAGCTCATCACCTACTTGTTATTCAGTACACATTCTAGAAGTTAATTGACAATAATAGAGTCATAACCCAGCATGCAATTGGGTGGCCAGCCTTTTTAGCCTGCTGATTAGAGGAGCAATCTGATCACTCACAATCCCTGGTTTCACCACTGAAGCAATTAACCACCTCTGTAATGCAATAATTGAGTGTGTGTGTGTGTGTGTGTGTGTGTGTGTGTCACATGGAATGATGAAGGTGAATTCCTGAGGCTGACAGCTGTTTCATAATGTGAGATAACTCGGGATGGGGTTGGCTTGTTTGGATTTCCAGGACAATGAGGCTGACAAAACATCTGCATAAGATTTCTTATCAGTCACAATGCTTTCAGTCACTGAGTAATTAATTAATATTAGTATTAATCAGTTGTTCATTCATGAATTCATTTTCCAGGCTGCAAATTCGATGTAACTTCACTGAATGCAGGTATAGAAATTTGCTTGACAACAGCCACTGTGTCTCTTGAGAGTGTGATAAACCTTTGACAAGTTTTTGTCCACTCACAAAGACATGCATGAACACGCATGCACAAACTCGCATGACCCTCTCCTTCATTATTGCTAGACTGTTCAAACACAAAGAGAGCAAATACACACACACACACACACACACAGACAACAATCCCAGTTCAACTGGATGTCTCTCACATAATGTCACTGAAAAATCAATGACATCATGTCAGACGAGGAGAGGCAGGGGGAACTGAATCTTGTCATTTCTCATGTATTGATACTGGCACACAGCATTTATTCAAAACATATGGACTGCCTCTCAGGAAGAGGCTGTTGAGCACTGAGCAGCCTCTCATATCTGCTGTCTGATTTTATTTATCCACCAGGTCTAAGGTGATATTGAGGCTCAAGTATATTTAAAGCCTAGTATCAGGCAGGATGACACACCCTGACTTATTCCTCATATTGGGAAAAAAAAAAAAAAAAAAAAAAAAAAAAAACCTAAAAAAAGCTGTAACAGTGAAAAAATGGAAGACATCTTGACAAGGGCCACAGAGAGAGGAGACACCATTCCTGGCCAAAGTCTCATCACTGTCCTGAGGTCGTCACCACAGAAATGTGCAGTGTGTCTTGTAGGGGTCTTTAGTAGCACAGTTGATAATATTATTAACCTCCATTATACTTTGCCTAGATCAGTATATTGCTAGTTCTCTTTATGGAAATCTGACTAAAGCCTAACCACTCTAAGCACATCTTAAGAAAACAGTTTTATTAATTATTATTATTTATTTGAATTTTATTTTTTGTAAAGATGTTACCAGATGATCAGATACTGAATCAGTTAAACTCTAGTTTGAGTCTGTTTAAGTGTGGCAGATGCCATTTCTTTGCATTTATTTTTTCTTTGTTTTCTTTTCACCGTGTGATAGCTGACTATGTGTGAGAGTTTTGTGAACCAACTGAATACTTATTCTGCTCAAAAATAAATCTACCTACAGTCCTCCTACATCCACATCCTTGAACTCAAAAATCTATTTTTTCTATATGCCAAAAGGCTGGACGTCTTCAATTCACCAACATAAAGCACTTGGTTAGTTAACCAAGAAGAGCTGAACCTTTAACAAATACTAACTATAAGATCAATACTGAAGCTGGAAATAAGGTAAGACTGATTACAAGAACGTGTACCCACTGCTGAATGAAGCTGCAAGCTGTATGTTGTGTGACCTTTTTTAAATAGGCAAAACAGGTCCAAAGGGATTCAGCTCATCTCCAATCCCTGATTTACTTGTCCTATTGCCCATCCCTAATAGACGCAGAAATTAAACACTATTCACTTTTGTATCTCCTTGGTGTGATAGTCAGCCACTCCTTTGGATTTGCAGGGGAGAGCTCCCACTGGGATGATGGGTCATGACAACCCAGCAGCACCACGACTAAGAGTTACTACTTTCTATGCTGCTTAACTTTGGTTGTCAAGAGTGTTATGTATTGTGTGTGTGTGTGTGTGTGTGTGTGTGTGTGTGTGTGTGCGTGTGCGCACGCTCAATATAGAGACTACTGCTCCAGCCAGTGTGGGAAAGACATCATTAAGCTGCTTGACAGCCGAATCCATCTGGGATGATGGGACACCAAGACTGGATGTAGAAGGGCTAAAAAAGACAGCTATTACGTGACAAACACCATGGAAAGACACACACTAGCTGGCTCCAGGAGAGACTGGTTGTCTGTCTCACTGGAGGCCCTCTGACCCTGGGACACACAGGCCTGCGGGACTGATTCTGGTCCTGCAGGAGAGGGCAGGGACCTGGGCACATCTCTGGCTGTCCTGCAGCCTCTTATTCTGCTCACACACCCAAATTACCGGACTCTGTGAAGCAGCTCAAATAATGTCTGATCCCAAACTGTTCCAGCTTCTTCATACTGAGCCAGCCAGCCAAGAAGAGAGCAGAGCAGCAAGGCCAACTTGACTGCAGAACAATTACAACCAAAAAGTGACCTCTGGGTTTAGTCGTCCATCCATTTCCCAGCTCAAACAACACAATTTCCATGAAAGTGGTTATGGCATCAACAGCAAATCCAGTTGGTTACAATGGTTACAATGACTACGATCTCTGGCTCCATTTTGCCAATAATTTTGTCCTTTTAAATATGCTACACTGTGATATTAGAAAAACCACAGGGTGAATCCATTGCATGATCAGAATCAGAATCAGAATCAGTAATACTTTATTGATCCCCAAATAGAAATTGGGTATTGAAGTTGGATGTTGACTTAATCTATTCTGAAATATATATTTGCTATCAAACTAAGACCAGAAACATATCCTCAGACACTAACTTCAGCAACTGTACTGCTTTCTATTGGAGCTTAAAACTTGTTCTACGCCACATTACGAAATAAAGAAATCCATGCTAAATCCAAAGAAATTAAGCAAAAGCAGTCAGCATCGTTTCGTCTCTTCAGTGGTCCACTGTCCATCTGCAACTAAACTTGATAAAATGTATACTAAATAGGTTCATTTTGCCTACAAATTTAACTTAGGTTTTTTTCTTCTTCTAAACAGGCTTAAAGTTTTTGTGTCATACCTTGACAGTTTCGACTGCTGTTTCTGTAGTTATCATCTACAGACAAAAAGAGGGCTTTGCTATGGGTGGCCCACTGTCAGCCATCATGAGTGGGTCTTTCATGGAGGACCTTGAATGTAAAGCGATTGCAACAGCCCCCAAAAAATGCAGTCTGACCTTTTGGAGGAGATATGTGGACGACATATTGGAGAAGGTCAAGGCTGGCCACACTCAGGAGCTCACGGACCATTTAAACACAACACAACAGGAAAAATTCACACATGAAGAGGGGATAGACCGCACCATCGCCTTCCTCGACATGAAAATTCCACACACAGATGATGGCATCATAAAAATATGTATACAGAAAACTAACACACACAGACCAATACTTACTAACCAATACTTACATCAGAACACCCAACCACACATAAGCTATCAGTTGTCCGAACCGTGTATGACCGGGCCAAAATCATAACAGACAGAAAGGACAGAGAGGAGGAGGAAACACACATAAAGAAGCCACTCACACGCTGTCAATACCCAGAGTGGGACATTAACACACCTATCAGATGTCACAGCAACATCACGTGACCATTCTGATGATGACTGCAGAAACAGCAGTCAAAACTGTCAAGGTATGACACAAAAACTTTAAGCCTGTTTAGAAGAAAAAATAAACCTTGATAAAATGTAGACACTAACCACAACTTATGATTGGAAATTGTAACAACTGTTTAATGACAAAAATGAAGTTCATAACCACATCTTTACTGGTGGGGTTTTACAGCCCTCAGTAGAGAATTGAAATTTCAAAATTTAGCCACACTGCCTGCCTCCTCATGACAAACAAGGTACAAATGGATTCCTTAGGTCTTCTAGTTTCTAGTAATAGCTGTATCCTCACTCTGTCTATAAAGCCTGCTGAGAGCATACTACAATTTTGCATATTGGCACATCGGTCAACAAACACCTATATCATACAATTCTATCTGCGATAGGCCAATATTGGCCGATAATATCAGCTGACCAATATATTGGTCAAGCACTGCACTATTACAATCAGAATTACATTTCAGAATTGTCTAAAAGAGCACTCTCAAGTTTCAAAGTGGCAGCATTAAATAACACTGACACACTAATTAATGGACCACTGGTGTCACATCAGTTAACTCTGAAAAAGCACTAAGCTAAACCAGTGGAAAATTGGCCTGAATGTGCTACCTGCTACACGTCTGTCTCTGCTTCTGTTCCTGATGCTTGGGCTCCTGTATGGAAGAAGTATGGAGGTGTGAATGCCTGACTAATGCCCTGTTTCTTGGCTCTACTTTTTCCTCGTCAACTGTGTAGTGATTTATCTGCAACCAGTTAGTTCACCTCACAGAAATTACAGCTGATGACTGTGGCATTTCATGGCATTCACTGAGACTCTATCAGTCCTATCATTAAAAAAACAGTGTTTATGTATGCATGCCTTAAGATATTGGGAGACAGTAATTACTATAATCAAACTGCACAATCTATATGCACAAACAAACTCTGGTTTAGAACTGGGTGTACATCGTTGATCCAATCAGCTAGAAATGTCCACAGTTACACGGTAAATGGTGATGAACAAAACTCATCATACTGGCTGCCCTACACAGACCTGAAGGCATTTGGACCAGACATATAATTACATCCATCAATGGGCAAATTACTTTTTGATTGTCTCATTTTTAACATTGTCTGAGGACTCTAACACATCTAAACAAGGACTATGTGTGGCCTACTTTCCTTCACAACAGTCAAATTATTCCAGTGGTGCTTTGGGACTTAGTTATTCATTACAGGAAGCTGAAACAACATTAAGTTTTCAAGGAAAATGTAGAACTTGCTACTGATCGTATTTTCTCCTTGTCTTTTTCTTCCTCTGTTCCTCTCTCTCACTGTGGAAGGCATGGTGTACAGCCACTAATTAAAATATAGTGCAACCTCTCCTTATTAATTCAAAGAAGCCTTTAGGAGAGGAATGGAGTCCCTGGCACTCTGGTGAGCAGGGAAATACCAACCAGAAATCTTAAATCAGCTCCTTGGGAAGTATAGGGCAATGTAACATTATGGAGCCTGATCTTGCTATCAACCGTTAGGCATGTGCATATTTTAACAGGGCAGCAACAACAGAGGCAATCCCCTTAGAATTTTTTCCTCGTGGAGACAGTCGGAGAGCTGAGAAGGACTGGCGGGGGTGACCATAACTCCAGAGGCAAAGGTCTTAATAATTACATCACGAGCTCAAACTGAGAATCTAAATGTGTCCCTCTTCCTACTAGTGAACAGTTGCAGCCCATTAATCCTCAGGAGACCCAAACACCTTTTAATTCTGCTGCCTTGGAGAAACTCAGTCAGGGGTGAAGAACTCTACAGGGGAGATGACAGAGGATATTTAAGAGAACAGCACTTATCTAGCAAGGTTCACTGCATGTTAAGACACCATGAAACATTCCTTAGCATCAATAATCCCTGTGCATTTGTAATAATTATCAGTCGCCTATAGGTGCACACCGTAGTAGTGGCTCCCAGATATTTGATTTGACCAACATTTCGATCTAACTGCGATCATCTTCAGGCATCGACAAATCACCAACACAAAGCAGAACAAGCAATATATAAACTAAAACATTTCAACACTTTCAATACAAAATCTGTATTGATATCTGCATATTAAGTGCATCAGAAGTTGAGTCAAATACATATCATAAATCACATAAGTCATCTAAAAAACAGTTATAAAAAAACTACTTTTTAGAAAAATACATTAAAAAATTATTAAATGACATTATGTTATGCAATGTTTTTCTATGTGTTTTTCTATAGTAGTTTTTAGGATTGTTTTTTGGATGACTTGTGTGATTTATGATACATATTTGACTCTGATACATATTTGATGTGTTTAATATGTGGAACGAGTGACAGATGACGACTGAACTTATTCTCCTCCACCAGATGTTTGGAGCGCTGGGTGACAGATGAGATGGATCTGAAGAGGCTCGCAGCTCTGATGAGCACTCCCAGGAGACCTTCTCTGTCCTTCTTCTGGAGAGCGGTGAGGCCTACCCACACATAACAAGAGCCCACTGCTGCGCCATCACACACTCTGCAGCAACTAGCTGCAACATCCTAAACCAAGTTGTTCATTTAGAGTGTAAGCCAGAAGATCAGCTTTTTCAGGTATGTTGTGGGGAATTCTGCTGCAGTGGAATCACAGTCACACCCAAGTTGTTAGTCATTATGGCCAGATGCACACCTAGCCCTAATATTTAGTCAAAATTCTTCAGTGTCTTTGTCCTCCATCAGCGGTGGTAGCAGCTTCCTCGCCACTGACCAGCTTGCTGATTGAGGGATTTGAAGGGAAGCAATGCCCTCTTCCAGAGGAGGAACGCCGGGGTAGATATAAACTGTGCAGCCCTGAACTCTGAGGAAGTCCAGTTGTGGTTCGCCTTGGCCTTCAAAGCTGCCCACAGGACACCTCGATGCACTGCCAAATATCTGGGAGGAGTGGTGAGGTGGATGTTCTGCTGTCTCATTATGGGCAGCACCCAGCAGAAGACGCAGGATGGCGGCTAGCTGCTGCCATCCTACACGTGCTCCCTGCTGAGGCTCTCACTCAGAGGCACCTTGCAGCTTGATGATCACTGAGGATAAACAGATGTAGATGATTGGGCTGACGGCCTTTTATGTGGTCCTAGTGGCATGTTTTCAATAGGAAATACCCTGTTTGGTCGGCTATATTCATGCAAATTTTCAGTGGGTGAATCTACTCACATGATTGGAGAGAGCCGTACCCTGTAGAGTATGGAGCCTGAGTAAGACAAAACTCTGCCCCACGGCACTGTAACAAGTGTTGACTTATAGTAATTAAGTGCTTAGGTAACATAAGTGGTTTACTTGTCATGTCTCACTGAAAAGAAGGCAGGGGTGTGTTTCCTGAATAACAATGGAAGTTTCTGCCGTACCATCAAAGTGCAAAAGACTGTTAGAGAAACTGCCAACCTAGTCACAAGGCTTCCCCAAAACTGTCAAGACTTTGTTACAAATTGACACCATTACAGCCAGCACCGTGATTCCAATAATGTAGCAAGAAATTATGAGATCTCACAAGAGCAATAGAGAACGAGAGTCTAGGGAGGCAGTGATGCATTCAGTTCAATAAGTTGTGGAATAAAAATAAACAGGCAGGTTGGGGTCTGAATTTGTAATGAATTTCTGATGTTCAGCTGAAAACAGTCATGTGGGTTAGATGTTAATTCCCTGTGTCATGCTTCTATTGCCAGAGAAAATGCCTCTTTGTTAAACAACATATTGTCAGGGACTCTGAGTCACTGAGGCTGAATCCTTGACAGCAAAAAGATGTCAGACTCACTGAAGCACAACTTTTACAGCACTTTAACTGTTTAAAGCTGCAAGGACACTTTTACCCTCCACTTTGGGCTGTAAAAACCAAAACGTGACACTGAGCATCATTTATTACCTCACAGAGGACGTCTGTAGTGGAAATATATGCCAGCATCTGAGACACATGGTAATGTTGCTTTAGTGTCCCTCTGGTATATGTGTGAGTCCGTGTGTGCATGTCTGAGTGAGTGTGTGTGTGTGTAGTGGTGGGAGGTATGGGTATTCCACTCCAGACACTAAGACAGCCTGAATCTGGACTATGAAATATGCAGCAGCCAGAAAAGTAACACAGTGTCAAAGGTCCCAATGCAACTGGGTTACTCCTAGAAAACTGGACAGATGGCTTCCTGGCTGCATTACAACTCAGACGACCATGGAAGAGGAAAAGGTTCTGGAAATCCAAAAACTGGAAACTAATTATTACCAGTGTTGTAGATTACGGAAGACATAGAGATACTGTAATTAATGTGGAATATGGTATATGGCATATGTTCACTTAGACACACACCACCAGATGTGAAGAGACAAACTGATTACTATGTACATTCAAAACATATGTGCATGCATCTTCACCCACCTCAACACCTTAAGGAGCCCAAACCTCATTAAATAAAACCCTTATCCTACCAAATTAACTTTTTACTGGTTTACAAGTAGGCCTACAGAAAATAAAGTCTGAGAAAACCTTTGCAGTTCATGGAGAGTACTGAAATGTTGTTCTTATTTTTTTTTTTCCATGGCATGAGTTTTTGTCATTTATTTCCCATTCTGTCTCTCTGACAAAGCAGTGATGATGAATTAGCAGCCGGCCTTGTTAGAGGAGAGACAGAGTAGGTGGAACAGTGAGCTACCTGTGTGATTACAATGACACTCGACAGAAGATGAGCACTTATCCACTGCAAGAAGTGGCAGAGCGGATTAAACAAGAAGGCAAACAGACCCGCATTAAGCTGAATCAAAGGAACTGTAGTGCATGTTAGCTGTCTTGATTCACAGCAGTAATTGTCAAATGGCACTTTGTTACCACATTTAAGAAAAGCCTGATATCACGGTTCTAGGTAGGGCTGGGCAGCCTAAGGACCCTCTTGTATTCCTGCGTGTTCTTCTTCTTCTTTCTTCTTTCTTTCTTCCAAGGAAATCCTACTTCTCATACGTGAAAAATCACCAAATTTTGCACAAAGGTCTAGTCCCATGCCAGATTACCTCAGCTGCAAACACAAGCCAATAGTCCTGATGGTGGCGCTACAGCAAGCCTCTAACTTTCAAAACTTTGAAAACTCATAAGAAATCAACCATATGTGCTACAGCTTTGCAACGTTCACCAAAATGTAGCCCCAATGCTGAAGAAACTTTTTTACATTTAAACCTACTGCAAATTATGAAATCCATCACTGTTTTTTCAAAAACTGTAAAACTTATTAAACCTATCTCCTCCCACAATTTTTGCTCAATTGTCACCAAACTTGCTACAGAGCATCTTCAGACTGTCCTACACAAACTCAAAAATTGAGCCTACAGTGCATCAAAATGTTTGACTGTAAACGGTACTGTAAACATACACTTGCAAATTCTTGGTAAATAAATGTTCATGAAAAAAAATTGACAAAATTTTGGAGTCATGGTAGATGATGTGTGGCAAATTTCAGAATTTTATCTCAAAAACTCAGCAGCATTCAAATCAACCATATGTGCTACAGCTTTGCAACTTTCATCAAAACCTAGCCCCAATACCGAAAAAACCTTTGTACACTTTACACTTAAACATCAGTTTTTCACTTATGTAGCAAATCAGTCATTGTTAAAAACAAATTACCAACATCTCCATGCTGTCTAGATACAATATGTGTATTTTCGGATTTTTTTCTTGATGACTGATTTTTTTTTTTACAGTGGTTTGAACTCTGCCTTTCCATGCATAGGCGGCTGCTATCATGTGACTGGCTTAGTCAATTTGTGAAGCCTCACACGAATTGACACTTGCCAATTAGCTCAGTGAGATAGAGCATTGTCCTTCATGCCAGAAACTGTGAGTTCAAGCCCCAATTGATGCAAAATGCACATTAGAATATTGCTTTTCTTTTCATCTTCCTATTCTCCACTTGTTGCTCAGAATTGCCTAAATTTGCCTAAAATTGCCTGACCCCAACCATTGCTGTGTAGCAGCTATAATTCAGTTTGTTTTCAGTTTCTTTCTGTTTAGTCACATTTCAGGCACTTAAATCATTAATTCTATTTCATGAGTGAAATACTGAACATGGGATACAATCAATCAACTCCATGTCAGCAAACAAACCAAGATAAGCTGAAACATTCATTTACAGTACAACACTTGTATGAAAATAAAGATTTTTGCTGTCTATGCACAAATACTGTAGGCAGTGGTGGAGCACAAGCCAACGAAACTCTCTGAATTAATTTCTGTGTAGTGCTGAATTCCCTGTTAGCTCCAAAATAGTAGATTGGGTGTCCTGCTGCTCCCTTCACTGATGTAGCCCTCTAATTCTATACTACCACATTTTGACCAAGCGATGTTGTGGTTAATTACTCTGTCCAAATTTGAAACTCAGGAAACTGTCTAGTACAAATAAAATTCATACACTGAAATATTTTGCAGTAATTTCTCAGCCACAGCAGCCAAAAATTCTTGCCAAGGCAACCCGCCTTTGCTATAAAGTGCTGCAGGAAATGCTGAGCTACATTTACTCACATTACTGAGATTGAGAATTTTTATTATAGGTATCCCTCCAGTCTTTCTTAAAGTCAGTAATTTTACTTTTACAACAGTATGTTTTACTAAAGTATTACACTTCGCTGCATTATAAATCACATCCATTACAGAGTGCAAATTATGTCTCTTTGTTGGCAAGAGAAACTCGACCATCATAAACTCGCCATCCGCAGAGCCATTTGCATCACATAGAAAAGATCACATACAAGACTCTTCTCTTAAAAGTAACTCAATAAATTTTATTCTGGAAAATGTAAAACAGACACTTTAACTTTATTTCAATTTAATTAGATTTTTACACTGACAGTACTTCTACTTAGGTAAAAATTTCAGCAATGTAGCAGTACCACTACTTGGGTAGGACAGTCTAGTCTTTTTCCAACTGTGGTCAATACTTATCAACACAGAATGCATTCCCCTATTTCTCACCAAATTAATGAAATGACAAAATTTAATGACAAAAAATCCTGCCAACAAGCATCAAATGCTGTTTTTGTGCGTATTTTGTTTTGTGTTTTTATCCAAATTTTCCATTTCCATTCAGTCTTTCTACAGTTAAAAAAGCCATTAAAATACCTGGACAGAAACCAAGCTATTGACATGAGCTGCCCAGCCTCTCAGAAGACACTAATCTCATCTCAGTGTTGGAGACTCCCTTTAATCCAGACATGCTAGTCTTTAGGAAGTGTGAAGCTCTGAGAATTCAGTAGCTGTCTTTCTATGACGGAGAGGCTCTTTCCTCCAGAGCTCCTGAGCATTTAGTGTAATGTCACTCAGTGTTACACACACACACACACACAGCATCTGTCTGGGCTGTGCAGGATGAAGGAACCCCAGGATCCCAGTCAGAAGGAAAGAGAAGCACCTGATGAATTTGCAGGAGAAATCAGACTCGCAGTGAAAGGCAGAAAATACACAGCTTCTCATCATCCTCTAATCATCTCAGATGGGCTTCCCAGCAGCGAGGCGCATCACCGCTGAGCACAGTTCATTGGCTCTGGCTGTTTAGTATTTGACTGCAGTCACTCGTTGTTTGCCTACCGAGATGGCTGTGTAGTGATGTGATAGTAGGCTGTGGGTTGATCTGTCTTTGGGAGCTGCCAAAATCAGGATGGTCCAACTACTGAGTCAGAGCCACATGAGGAATCTGAGCTCATCGGTGCTAAAGAAGGCAGAGTCTGTCAAAATCCCGAACCAGGAATCAGATCCAACAATAGAAACATAGGCAGTGAGAAAATCAGATCTAAACTCAGAGCCAAAATCAGGTTTGTCCCAGTCTGGGCTGAGAGTTAGTGGAGTGTTACTGGGCTAACAAGGTCACTGATGAGGTGGAGGAGGAGGACGGACGTGAACACCTCTGTTATGCTCCAGTGTTTTTTATTCTAATACCAAGGCTCAGTGTGTATGAACTCATGTCCCCCGTCTCCTTAGTTTGACAGAGCACTGCATGCTTGAGTCCCTATTAATTATGATTAATTAGGGATGCTAATACATTTTTACAGCAGCAGGCTGTGGGATGTTTTTGCACAAGGTGGAAAGCTGCAATACATACCAGTCCCCAACTCCACTGAAGCAGTAAGATATTATAGCCAGAGTCTCCATCAAGGGAGAATCACTGATAATTAGAGATGTTCCGTCTCACCTATTGGTGACTATGTGAGTATATACACCGTTCCAGTATTTATTATTGAACTTCAGGCTTAATTTTTTTGTGCACAGATACCGCTCTCCTTCTCTTGCTGTCTTCTCGTACTACTGGCTCAGTACCTCGCTTTCTTACCTTATTCACTGTGTAGTTTGCTCATTTTTTATCCTATTGTGGCAGAGCTCATCGTGATCACAGGTGAAAAAAATCCTGATGTGTGTTTGACTCTCTCTGAGAGAGTTTACCCACCGCAAGTCAACAGCCTAGAGATCTGACACACAAGAGACACAACACTGTAAAAAATGTCAGAGTGAGGCGTTAAAGTAGGTTACATAGCTTGACGTTTCACTGCTGTAAAAAAATAACAAGTAAAACAGCCTTCACTGTTTCTCCAGTCAGTGGACAGCAGACTGCTATAAAGAAAAATGTCAGCCATTTGGCAATATTGGAAACACTGGAAAGTCCCACCAATAAAAAGGCAGTGTGTCCAGTTTGCAAGGCTTTAGATTCATTCATATCAGATCCAGGGTTAGTACTATACAGCTGTTATTTCTTTATTTATTCTTTTTTTTTTTATATACAGTATTGGATAGGTACTTGGTAATGGCCAATACGCAAGTTCAGGTATACGTAGGAATAAGTATTGGGAAGGAAAAAAATGACATTACAACATCTCTTCCAATAATTGTTGAAGAATAGGACAGACAGTCTCCTGACTTAATGTACCACTTTAAAAATATAACTAATGAAGGCATCCCACTCCACGAAAAATGCTGAGATCATTCATTAAGACAGTAGGTTTCCTTGAAGCTACACACTAAGTGGTGATGTGCTGTATTTTTTGATCTATGTCTGCTCTGCTGTATATTGTGCCTGAGAGAAATTTACCCAAGTGCATGAGCCTGTAAGAGGAATTACAATACTGAACCTGGGCTTTCACCATCATTTCAATAATTGGAGATATTATCTTCTCTCTTCACATCCCAGGTGCCTTACTTTCTGCTTTTTTCCCCATTGCTCTATCTGCCCTTGAGTTAAGAGCTCAGTATTTTCCATTTGTTAATTGCAATAGGCCCTGATTTAACGGTTGGTTATTTTTTAAATTATTTTGGCAACCAGTGACACGCATTACCATATTTGAGAGTTTCTCCCCAGCCGGTTGACTTCACCTTCATCGAGCCCCAAACTCCTTCATCCCTCATGCCTTGTCTAAAAAAACAATCAAACGGCAATCTTACTCCCTGTGTACTATGAGATGACCTCAGCTCACCTCGCATTTATAAAAAAAAAAAAAAAAAATCACTGCTCAAATAAAAAATAGTCTAGTGGCCACTTAAAATTCAGCAGTGCCAGTAACCACAAAGGAAAACAAGCATGTTAAAAAGAGCAAGGAGAAAAAAGAGAGGTGAACCTCATGTGCTTCAAGTGGCCAGAGAATAAGAAATAAGCGGGTGCATTAAGTAGTTAAGGGAAACTTAGCCATGACTTAAGACACATGATCAGTCACTGTCCGCTCCAAGACACACACAGCCTGCCCAAAGCACAAACACATGCAGTTGCTCACTTAAACACACACACACACACACACACAGATACAAGGCTCGGCCAAGGCCAGTTCATTAACCAAATAAGCATGACGCTAATCCAGTCAGAAGGGTAATATAAAGTAAGACGAAAGAGGGGAGAAGGTCAGTAAAAGCCTTCAGGACTTCGGTTTGTGAGTGTGTGTGTGTGTGTGTGTGTGTGTGTGTGTGTGTGTGTGTGTGTGTGTGTGTGTGTGTGTGTGTGTGTGTGTGGTCTCATCTGGGTCTGAAACTAAGAAGGTGCTATTCGTAGCATTAAAAGCATGAATCGTTAGTGATAAAACATGAGACATTAATAATATTAGCACAAAAGACTAAGACTGCCTTCCACCAAAAAATGATCCCATAGGTTGTTTGTACAAGCTGCTTATTACAACCTGTAATTACGTTTTAAAGTCAAGCGACCTCTGCTGGCTGTGTAAATAACAACAATGTGGTGTGTCGGGAAGTGAGGTGATGTGCCAGATTATAGCAAGTGACAAGATCCACTTTGGGAGGTGATGGGTCACCCGAACACAGCGAGTCAAGTGTTTGTTTCCAGCTGTTTTGTTCATTTCTACACGTTTATTATCGTCACCATGACAAACGTCTTCTAACCTTCCAACCTCAACCTTACCCTAACCTTAACCAAGAATTTTTAGCACCTAAATTTAACCAATCTGCGACTGTTTTGATGTCTGTGCACCATGGCTTGTGGCATATGTCCTGCTGCCAGTAGGGAAGCTAATTTAGGGAACACTCCTGTGGGTCGTATTAGAGGGTAGGGACAAATGATCAGTGTGGTCGTATAGGTTGGAAAAGATTAGCAGCCTCTACCAGTCTCTACACTGTATTTCACATTGGTGCCACCAGGTCGCACCTGCTGGAATGCCTGACACCATAAAATAGCAAGATTGGCCTGGGTGGTATGTGTTAAATCAAATATCATGACATTCTTGACCAAATACCTTGATACTGATATTGTTATGATATTGTTGGGATGACTACTGGTGCTTTTGCAAAATTTACACAGTGAAATGTTTGATAACCAATCATTACTAATGTGGATATGATGACCAAGCAGAGAGAAACACTCTAGGCAAAGTCCATCATAGAGCTAACACAGATAGATAAACACAAAATCATACTCACAGTCACTATGTGTAATTGTAATTTTCTTCAGTCCATCTGACTTGCATATATTTGTAGCGTGGGAGAACTATACAAGAACCTTCTTGCAAATGAGCCATGGTGCCACCCACAAGAATGTATTGATCCTTGTACTACTGAACCTAAAGCAGCACCACTTATCACAGTCCTAATGATATTCACTGACAGTGCCAGCTTGTGTCGAAGTTCACATTCCATGTCCAATACTGCTTTAGGTAACCAATCTAGCTTACTCTGGGTTTATGCAGGCCAACCTGGCCAGCTTGATTCCAGCATCGACCGTGAAGACCTGACGATGTGTTTTCACTCAGTGATTTCCTCATTATGGTCTACTGAGGAATCTGATCAATAGGGAAGTGACAGAAGCAACTGTGTAGCTTTTGTCACCTCTCCATTACCACACACAAATACACACACACACACACACACACACAGTCCTTTTAGAGCTGAACATCATTATTTACCGCTGACATTTAATTACACATGCCAAACAGCATGCATGCAAAACAATCCTCAACTCCATCTAGCTCCTTCTTGCCAGCTCTCATATCACCCTTTAACAAACAAGTAATCACTCATCTCAATTTTCTCTCTAACTCCACCCCACCTTTCCCTCTGCTCCATCTCTCCACGTTACTCTTTCCATTCTTCTCCTTGCTTTTATTTATATACTCATACTTTCTCTCCCTTGACTCTTTCTCTTTCTCGCTCTCCTCTTACATTTCACACCAGCGAGGCTCCTTGCAATCATCGCGGCAGTGTCAAAGTGAATCCAATATACTTGGTCAGGGTGGGGACTATTCTAGCTGGTGTGGTCCTGTGGGAGACAAAAGGGGCTAATTGATTCAGCTCTCAGCTCCCTGAGACAGGACACACCAGCTCTCTGCAGAGTCATGGCTGCAGTGGAAAGGGATATGTGAGGTCACATCATGCAAATTAATCGGCAGGGAATTCCCACTGCTCCAAAATAGACTAGTAGCCTCAAGGTAAAGATTACAACTATTGTCTTTGCTAGTTTGCACATGGTAAATGAGATTCCCCCCACAACATATTGTGTAGTACTAGAGCAGTTTAGTGCCTTGCTCAAGTTTTGATGGGTACTGTGACAGACCTCCTCCAGCTGCCAGCTTATGGGTTGAATGCACTCCACTCTTCATAACAGGATAAAATCTTTCACTTTAGGTATGGGCAAAACTTGTCTCAGAGCACATATAGTATAACACCCCTCCTAGCACCGGTGTCACAGATTACATTACATACACTGTAGTCATTCACACTCAATTCTGCTGGGAGTCTCCTATAATGTAGATTCATTGCACGGCTGCCAAATCAACCATCAGCAGCCAAGACTGCTCTGAGTCCCACTCTTCACTCTGTGTCAGACTGCCACTGTACATGAAGCCTGCTGTCAGCTCAGCTCGGCTCAGAGGAAGAGCAAAACATTCCCATTAACGCATGCAAAATGCAATAGATTAGATTTTCTCAAAAAATTCTTGCTCGTCTGCCTGTCGCGGTGTTTTCATCATAACTTTAATCATAACTCTGCTCTGAACACTTTCATTGTTAAAATGTCTTAATTTATCTCTGTCCCACCACATGCCGGGAAAGCAGAAATTTGACAAATTCGCCTCCATCCATTTGGTCTCTCTGCGGATCTCATATGTTCCTCTCTGTGCCCCCACCCTCTGCATCTCTTTTAAGTGCGCAAATGTTTGACTTGCTCTCCAGCTCTGTGAGCAGTATCCAGTTTGCAGGAATTTCAGATCAGCTATCTTGATATGTCAAGCACGCAGGAAACGCAGATGCAATTTCTCAGATGCGCAACGGCGCAATAAACATTGCCTAGGTGGTGGCGTACAATCCCAACATTACTTTTACTGTATTGCATATACTAACACATTTCCAAGTATGTTGAAATGTTTGAAATGACAAGAATAAAAATTATAGCTTGCCTTGAAATCCAAAGAGGAAAGCGACGACGGGGATCCAAACGGTGTGTATCCAGAAGTAAAGCATGATGTCCTTTAATCAGCTCCAAAAGCTCAGCGCTCTTCCAGACGAAGCTCGGTGTCCAGACGAAGGTCGCTCTCAAACGGTAGTTTCTTGACTCTCGACGAGAAAGAGGTATCCTCCGCAAATTAAGTGAAAGGGACACACTGTAGTTCACCGGCTGCCACCGACGCTGAAGCGCACCGCACAAGTGCTGGAGCACCAAATGCTGGACCCCCCTCTCTCTCTCTCTCTCACTCTCTCACTGTAGTTGGATCTGATTTTAGCCTGGTCTGTAGTGCCATCTACTGTTTTTATAAAAAGGACGATTCATCTTCACCTACCATGCATTTCTATCAACCCGGTGAGCCTGCACAGATACAATCCGTGCTCTCGGTTGGACTTTGAATAGCGTGTTTCTGAGAGAATGCAGATTCATAGGACTTGTTGTGCGGCTGTCGTTGTAGGTCTGCCCTTAACAGGCCTTCTGGAGATGGATTACATAAAACTGATTAGAAAAGTCACACACTTGGTAGTAACAGTTGGTAACAAGTGGTGCATTAATTATGACTGACCTCTACTTAATGATTAGTTAATTTCCTACATTATTTTCTAAAGAAACGTCATTGAAATAGTGCCTAACTGAACCAGTGTTTTTAGTTGTCTAATTGGTATTTCGTGGCTATTCAGTTAAGTTAAACATTGTTGAATGCAAAGTACTATATCCATAAATGATTACTGGGGATTCAGCGTTACCTGCAGAGCTTGGAAACTTCTTGAACCACAGGCCGTCTGGCTCTACCTGGGCCAAGAGCCAGAACAGTTTGTTTGGGTTATTGCTGATGACATCTAGGGCCTTGCTGTTGATGTCATCAGCATTGCAAATAGCATTATGGCTATTGTCACTAACATCCTGGGTATCATCAACAGCATTACTGTCATTGTCAACCTCAGCAGTGCCAGAAGTGTCCAGGGAATATCTCATCAGCTCCAGGTGGACTGGCATCATGCTGCTCTTTTTATCCCATGCCTACCTCCAGGACAATGGTTGTGGCATAATTATTGGACTCGGACCAAAATCCAACAGGTCTAAAGACACCTCACTGTCTCTTAAATAGGCGAACATGTAGGGTTTGAAGGATGACACTCCCGCTTTGGCTTCTTCTTCAGCTTCTATTCTATCAGCACAAGTGTGTGGTGCTTCATCCTCCAGCATATTTCATGGTATTGATGTGCAATGCATAGACAAGCGTAGTCAAACATTCACACTTATGGCTCGAGTGCTGAATAGTGAATACTGTCAAATGTCAGGCCTGAAATCGATACTGCATACTGTCTGGAACAGAATACAACATTCAAGCATTTATTCTCAGGGACTGTAGAAGCATGCTGTATGACCACTGGGTTGACTATTTCAAATACCGGCATCTCTTTACATCAACGGTTTATTGTGAGTCAGGCTCAAGTTCTTCTGATTATATAAGTAGGTGAGGAGAGGGAGGCCACACACTCTCAACATATGTTTGCATCAGAGTTCAGAGTGTGTGTCCTCCCTCTCCTCCTTCTCATGTCTGGTCCATAAGTCAGCACCTTACCAGTTGAGGTGTGAGTTTCTCTGCTTTGGAAATTGATACTGTATGATGTAGTCTGTAGCTGAAGGTAAATTTCAGAAAGAAAAAAAATATTCCAGTTGTTTAATGATGAAGTATTCCAAATCCTCCCTTTACCAGCCATAATGTAGTGAATGACTAGAGTAATTAGATGAAGAACAAACGATCCACTAATATGTCATTTTGCTGCAAGCTACCCCTCCAGACAGACATGTCAGCCAACTTTGATCAGTAACCAAGACGGGACAATATCTAATATCGCTGACACTCTTTGCATGGCACAGCTAATATCACTTCATCCATGATGCGATATTAAGTGTTAAGGTAGTAAGATGAATAAAGCTGTGCCAAGATTGTTTGCAACATCGCTGTAATACAGTTAAACACATGAAAACAAGTGATGTTCTCTGCTGAGCAATAATTTACTTCAATATAAAACTGGGGCTTCTATTCCAATTTTCTTTTTATTTGGTTGATACCTCTGAAGGTATCTGCAATCCAGTTTACCATAAACCTAAAAGTTGTTAGAGTTCACTGAAATGTCAGTCCTGTCCAAAAGCCAGTAATGGAAATTTCTATGAGTCTCTCTGCTGTCACAGTGAGCAACACCCTGAGGCCATCAGCCTTTGTATCCCAATTCTCTATTACAGAAGGTGTCTCCACAGGACAAGGTGTCTGTGTTGTCATGTCTGGCTACGCACTGTACCTGCAAATAACAGGAAAGTCAAACTCTTGTCAAGAGAGAAATCATCTGCCAGTTTAAGTATTAATCACTGTTTTTAGGGAATCCAAACATGGCTTCATGATCAGTCATGAGTGAAACTAGTGACCTAGGAGTAAGTAGTAGTATTTGAGGTGTTCAAGTACAAGTTAATGGCCAGTTCACTGTTTTCTAGCCTTGTTTCTCATGGATTTATCTTTCCTACATTTACTGATGTAGAAGGATGATGTATTCTAGATGTACCTCAACTTGCATCTCATGAGAATATACTGTACCTAGTTCCATCTCTGGAGCCTTTATTTGTGCAGTCATATCCTGAGTGACAGGCTGTGAACAGAGGAGGTATACCTTTGAGACTTTGACGTAGTTCTCTGCCACCCCCAACAACTTTACCATGAGGGGCTGAGATTTCATGGTTAGTTCTATTAGGACACCAATAACACAGGACTAACTAGTGATGGAAAAACAGTAATAGAAGGTACATCCCAACTTAAGCCTCAGTCACTGTGAGCCCATAGTTTCCAATTTCTTCATTCTCTGGTGAAGTCACTATTTTGGTGCTCTGTTAACCTTGTCAGGCAGACAGCCTCTAGCACATCTACAACTGTACTTTAATGTCAAGCTGAAAACTTTTAGAGGACTTTACAAGAACTTCAGCTGCCATATTGAATAGGTGATTAGGAATGAGTTTCTTCGGATATTTAGGGTAAACAGGAGAGAAACTGTCTACCAAATGGGATACTCATTTTGTCAATTTTCCATGTTGCTGTAGGTCCTTGAGCAAGACAGTGAGACTGCACCAGCTCAAGACTTGCTATTCTGTAGAGGACTCTGAGCTCTGCCCAAGTGAAACAACAACATGTCCTCTGAGTGACCCTGGAGCAAGTAAGGTCTAAGTGTCTTCCTTATGGACAGCTGACTCGGCAATAAACACACTTTCTGTAGTAGGAATGGCTTCTGTTAGCCTTCGTCTACGGTTTACTTGGTTTTTACAATATGGCTTGAAATCTGTGCAGGGGGAAAGGTCTACATACCGTGTAATTGTACAACCATGCATGTGAAGCAGCAAATCCTTTTCTTTCTAGAGGCTAACATGTGAGCTCCCCCAGTACTTGAAGTGTGCTTTATATTAAAATACGGATTATGGTTTAATGAAAAAATATCTTTTTTTTTCTGATGCCATGGAGTAAAAGTAATATTTAACACATTTGCTTTTATCCATCATTGAGTGTGCAATAGCTGTCTTTGGCTACATACCTGCCAGTGAACCTTGGGTTGGTCAGTCGATCAGTCAGCCAGTTCATCAACTGGAGGCATATGCAATAAATGAAAAGAGTCAGCTCAAGTGGTTCAAGCATCTGGTAAGGATATCGCACAGGCAACTCCCTTTGGATGTGTACCAGAAACGGCCAACTGGAAACAGACCTCAGGTCAGACCCAAGACCCACTGAAGGGATTATATCTTCCTGCTGGCCTGGTATTCCCTGGGGTCCCACAAGATGAGCTGCAGGAAACTGATGGGAGCATGGACATTTGGGATATCTGCTGTCATTGTGATTCTAACCCAGATAAGTTGAGGATGGAAGGATGGATGGATGAAGAGATGAATGAATGATGGATGGATGGATACTCAATGTTTTGTGGCACTATTGTCTTTATTCTCTGCAGCTTGAACACCTAGGTTTGTATTGTATATTACACTTGTAGAAGTCCAACACATGGATGCTTAATATGACTTTGAGTAACTCTTTGATGGCCAGAATGACATGATGGCCAGAATGATTTTTTGTGCATTTAGTTAATAATATTGGATATGAATACAACTGTAATCATTTCACATTTTGTGGTACTGCTGCAATAGTGTCTGAGTCTTTATGTGTGTGAGTTTTTGCGTGTATGTGTGTGTGTGTGTGTGTGTGTGTGTGTGTGCGTGTGTGCGTGCGTGTGCGTGCGTGCGTGCATTTTTTTGCTTGAGGCTTGATTAGTGCCCTTAGGGGAATGTATGTGGGGTTTGGAGGTGACATTACCCAGTGGAGAAATAGTTTCCAAGTGACAAACTGTTAATAAGTGACAGATTAACACATAAGAACATCACAACACATTCTCACTGACATGACAGATAGTAGCACTGTAAATGTAGACATCAGTCAGCTCGTAAAATATTAGAGCTCTGCAGAGAGAGTGCTGAATTATTCAGACCAATAAAGGTTTTGTCACTGCTGAGAGAAAACTCATGTAAGCATTGTTTATAGCAGAGAGAGTGTGGAATGGAGAGAGGGGGACAGAGAGAGAGAGAGTCTGATTTTATTTCCATATTTCCCTCTGTGGAGCTTCAAGACATAAAACCTTATGGCACAGTTATATTGTGTAAAGTGAATTTACACTTGCCACTGGTTTCATTCACACTCCTCATTGTCAACATGGATGATTTAGAAAAAAAAGAAGAAAAGTCCTTTTTTAACAGCAGCATCACTCAGGGAAAAACATAACAATGGCTATATGGAATTAGATCAGTAAATATATAAAAAGAGAGAAAGAAATAAGTAAAAAAAAAAAAAAAAAAAAAACTAGAAATGTGAGATTGCTGATTCCCAAAGACAAGTCAAGCACTACATTTCATGTTGGAGTCAAAACTGCAAAGGCCATTGGTCAGAGGGGTGGAATTTAAATGATTTCTGCCCTGGCACACACACTGCATGCTTTCATGAATTATTCATAACACAACTACTTCCTTACTGCCACTGTGTATGTGTGTGTGTGCGCTTGTGTGTTTATGTGTGTGTGTGTGTGTGTGTGTGTGTGTGTGTGTGCACGCGCGCGCGTGTGTGTGCATGTGTATGTGTGCATGTGGTAACCACAAGACACTGTCAGAATAAAATTTGTAATTTCCCAGTGTGAGTGTTTTTTGTTGTTATTGTTTTTTGCACACGTTTTGACATTCAATGAAAGTAGATTACATAAAAATCTATGCAATGTGAAACATATCACTCTAGCTGGAACATAGTCTTCCTTATTACCTTCTCTCAGTAGGGTAAAAATTCAGATTTCCACATTTCCAGCCCACAAGCACTTGATTCATGATGTGTTTAAGCCCAAAGTGTTTTTGTCAACCAAAAAAAAAAAAAAAAAAAAAAAAAAAAAAAAATTACCTATAACTTGTGCTGTGGGGCTTGCTGTGGTGCTTTAGTTGTTTCAATTTTGCATCTCAATTGGTGACTGAGCAGGGGATATGAGAAAAACAGGCCTCAAGTTTTAAATTTAATTAATAAAGTTTTTTTAATGTAATACAAGAAAGAATTTCTTTTTTTTTTTTTTTTTACCTTCATGACACTGAAGCCGCCTGGACACTCACAGCTCTGATTCACATGGCTCTAAATTTACAAACAACAAAATAGCAACTCAACTACTAGATTTCTGGGCGTATAATCAAAATCCCTAACTTTTTAAATATGAATTTTTGGTTGAAACACCCACTTTATAATGTCCTGCATCTGCAGCGACAAAGTTTTTGCCATTCACAAACCTTGGAACTGATAATTTGCTGTGTAAACCAAACTTTTCCCCATGGACTATTTGTGTTGATGCAGTACTAGTGTGTTGGCGTAAGTCTGTGAAAGTTAATTTTCATAATTTCAATTACTGAGAAATGAATGCAAAGCAATGGCTGGATAAAAGGTATGAAAATAATATGAGAGTTCTAAAATATGACTGCTTGCCTCAGGAAAAGATTAAGAGTAAATTTAGCAGAGGAGTATATGTGTATATGTGCTTTGTAGATTGTTATGATCCTGTGTTTTTGGACTTTTGTGTTTTATCTCATGAACTCTTGTGTTTTGGTTTTTTCGTGTTTTGACTCGTGTGTTGGACTATCCAGATGCGTCTAGTTTGCCAATCAGCTCAATTTGTGTTTAACTTCTGTTATGAGTCTTGTTCATTTCTAGGTTCATTGTGTTTGCCAGCCTGTGTTACGTTACAAGTTCCTAGTGATTGTTCTCTGTGATTCACCATGGTGATATTACGTTAAACATGCACAATGAGTGGCATGGTACTTGAACTGAAGGCTTGAATTTGAAGGGAAATTACAATAGTCACAATCATCCATCCAATTCTACACTCACTTGTCAGGGTCATGAGTGGGCTGAAACCTATCCCAATTCAAACCTTGTTTGTTAAAAGTGGTTGTAAAGTCCAGAGCTGCTGAACTACACTACAGTAACAGACGAAGCCTTGCTGAACATTCAGCACCACATGCTTTGGTCCTTGCAGTGTTAAACAACATCTACTCTATACTGTAGTGCATACCACATACCTGTTAATATATACACTGAAGTTTACACTACATACCTTTTATTATGTATCCTGAAGTGAGCACTACATACCTGCTAATGTGTCTGGTACAATAATGTGGACAGCAGCACAGTGAGTGGGTCCAGCCTCCCAGTCAGCACCATGGACAGAGACAGAGCAGCAGCAGAGCTCAGAGCTCGGCTCACTGCTGTGCAGACTGAGCTCTGGAAAGCAGACTGCTTTAGTCACTGCAGTGCATCAGCTATTCATCTGTGTTACTATTTATTCTGCCCTGCTGTGATTTCATTTATTCAGACTGGCTTTGAAAACTGGTTTACTGGTTACTGCAGTGCATCATTCATCTGTGTGACCATTTATTTTGCCCTGCTGGGATTCTGATGTATTCAGCCTTGCTTTAAAAGTGATTTGGTCACTGCTTTGTTCTGCTCTGTTCAGATCCCTGTTGGAAAGTAGTTTTCTAGTAGGAAGTAGATACCAGTCTTAGATACAACACTTTAATGTGCAGTCCTGTTACAGTTGCCATCATGTTTGTTGGCATCACAGCTACCAGCAAATGTGACAATAATATAGAGATTAATGATATTTTTTCATGTCTCAAACCAACACACTCTTTCTAAGCTCTGGTTACATCGTAGTATTTTGCTGAGAAGCTTTCCATGTCTTTATTACCTTTTCACATATTTCCCATTGCCCAGATAATATATAATATCTACTATTTCTTTTTTCAATGTTATATAGTGGCATCAAATTTAGACTAAATTTAGGCTAAAGAAGTAAACAATTCTATGCAAAGTTTTTTTTTTGTTTTTTTTTTTTTCCACATTTGAACATTTTTGTTTGTGTTTTCACCAGCTAACCCTTAATTTCATATGCAAATATGTCATGCCAGAGAAATGGAAAGTTTCACATTCACTTATGAAAAAAACAGATGTCCAAAAAACACGTGCTTTGAATTCTCATTAGGTTTTGTAAGGTTTTTGTAAGGTCCTGCTGCTAACAGATACTGAGCAGTAACACAAAACAGAAAAAAGGATAATGATGTGTTTAATCAAAAAGAGGAAGTCAGATTAGCATTCAGATCAAGTCAGGTCAGATTTTCTTTAATTTATTTAGCATCACCTTAAGTGGAGGTATTATCAAGTTTTCTCTGCCAGGACAAGTAAGTGTTCATAATGGATCACAAAAACAAGTTCATGACTTCACACATTTCCTATGAAAACACAGAGGACATTACTTAATAAAATAGATAACAACTTGCTGTTGGTGTCATTACTAAGGCAAAATGCATTTGAATCACAGGTATTTGAAATTAAAGCATACACCTCCTATCCACTGCAATACAAACTGTGCTTCAGGCTTTAGAATTTGTCTCCAGTGTGTGTTCATGAGAATGGCTCTGATGTATCTTACTCTTCCTTCTTTATAGATTCCTCGGGCAGGGGTGGTCCATCGGGGAAATGATGTTCCCCTGCTCCCAATTAACCTTCACTGATATGTTCTTGTCTTAGCAGATGCAGAGGGATGAGCCCTTGAACTTAATCCACAATTTATGCCACACCAAGTGCATCTGGAGATATGAAGCTTGAAAAGACTAAAGAGACTTGGACTCACTTGCAGCCCGCTGTGTGCTGTGCTGCCTGAATGCACTTCATGATATAATACTGAATATAGAGTCACATGCAAGGGTGGATATTCCGATTCCTTGTTGGTGGTGGTGGTGGTGGTGGGGAAGGTGGGGGTGCAAGAGACAGAAAAATTTCCCTTCAGCACTTCTTGGGGTGGTGGGGACACTAAAAGTGATGCCCAAAGCACCCCCTATTTGCCACATTTTCAGCATCAGCAATCTGCGACTGCATGCTACCCGTGAAACCTGAGACTGCACAGATAGGCCTATCGGTGTCTGGCTCATTCCCAAAATCACTGAACCACAGCCCAAGAGGAGCAGATATATAGTTTGCATTATTCCACCATAACAGTTTTGTGATCAAAAGCTGTGTGCAAACACATTAGCACAATCTTTCTAAACTTGAAAACATATTGAGCACATTTTCTGTGTTAACATAAGTGCTTCCAAAATACATTTTATGATTTTGAATTATATAGTTTTGTTTCTAGTGATTAATGAGGGGGGAAATTATCTCCTCTCCCAGCATTGCGGAGGGCAAAAAACAGGCGCAAAGTGTTTCAAATCAATAAAATGTGAATGGATAAAATACAAGACAAAAATGCAAAGGAAGAATAAGAAGCCTTAAAACCAGTAAACAAACAGTGAAATCAATAAAAAGCAAGTCTAAAATAGTGAGTTTGTAAAAGCGACCTAAAGGAGGACAATATTTGTTTGCTTTCCTGATCCCCTCTGGCAGAATGTTTCACAACTGAGAGGCTCAAACAGAAAAGGCCGGATCACCTTTAGTTTTGAGGTTTGACTGAGGAATGGCAAGGAATGACCTACCAGAGGATCCAGGCCTGTAGTTGGTCAGGACATGAGCTATATTTTTTGGCTATAACCCCCTACAAGCCTTAAAAGTGATCATTAAACTTTTAAAATCCACTCTAAAATGGAGTGGGGGCGAGTTAAGTGATTTTTTTTTTTAAACCAGTGTGATGTGTTCTCTCCTGTTGGCACCTGGTTATGAACTTGGGAAAGACAAATTACTGATATTAATATGCTTTTAGTCAGACTTTTGTAATGGTCCTTTGTATTCTTTCACACAATCTGGTATTCATCACTCATCACCTCTTACCAGAGCAACCAAAGCAATTTACCACATCTAAAGACTGTCTCATACACTCATTGACATTGTAAAAGATGCAAGGTGTCCTCCAGACCTTTTTCTTTGTCTCTTCTTTTAGACAAATAAAGTGCTGCTGCCAGCAATATGACTAAATAAGTAAGGGAAGAGAGTTAGAAAGACAAACAGAGAGAGAGAGAGAGAGAGAGAGAGAGAGAGAGAGAGAGAGAGAGAGACATTGAGACTGGAGACACAGTGAGAAGGTGACCAGCAGAGTCCTTGCCAACAGCTAGGGAATGGATCATGTGACACACAGCGTTGCTGGTTGCCCTCGACTGTAGACCTAAACCATTTAATTTTTTTTTTTTTTTTTTATCATATTGCTTTGTCCTCTTTTTTCTGCATTCATCTTCTTCTCTTTCTTCTCAGAACAACTGGGAGACTTTGAAGATGTCCCCCCAGAGAAGTGAGGTAACATGCAGTAATAGGGGAGACTAAGGCTCCATCATTTCATCACTTACAGATAAAGATAAAAAGATTGTAGGGATATGCAGCGCTTCATATCAGTTGTCTCCCCAAATGGATTAAATTTAAAGGATTTTACTGTATTGAAGCAGAGTTTTCTCTCATTTCTCAGAAAGAAGAAAGATTGGTTAGGTACTGAACAGGGTGAAATCATGCTGAGATATTTCAGCACAGCTACAGCAGCATTTAATAGCAGAACATGTTTATAACATTTTTTTTAATCAGGTTTTGGAGTTATTCCCTTTGAATAAAAGAGCAAGGGCTTCCTTCCAGATTCATAATTTGCACCAGTGTTCAAGAGGGAAGGATCACAGTTTCCAACCAATTTTAGCCATGGAAAACCATAATAAAAACTGTTTAAAGAGTAATCAAACCCCAAATCCAAACCTCTGCCACATAGCCAGATTTGTCCTCTAGCTTACCAATCTTTCCGACTGGGAAATTGGCAAGAAAAAACTGCCTCAATACAGTAACATTTTCTAAATTTGGGTTTGGCATATGGTTACTCTTTAAAAATAGGGATTGGTGATGTATTCTGCATTTCTGGTACTATTTTGTTGCTTTGGGGTGTGTTTTTGTTGTTTTGAGACAGCTTTGATACAACTGAGTTCAATGAGAGAAAGAAGTGTGCTCTCCCTCCTCTACGCTGGATTTCTCCCAGTGTGTTTGCTTAACATCGCTGCAAATTATTGAGTTGAAAAAGAAACTCTTGCTTTTCTTTTAACTAATACTAATATTTTGTTTTGGACAGATGATTTTTTCTCCCTATTAAAGGCTATCATATTGTTCTGAGAATATCTCCATGATGTAACTGGATGAACGTTTTTGCTAATTAGAAAAACAGCAATACAGCATTAAACAACAGAAAGACAGAATGTAAATCCCCAGCTCCTGTTTCTTAACAGTGTCAGTGTGCTTTAGCATTAGGAGCTTTGCCTTAATTGTGTAAATGATGTGACTCTTCCCTATATGCATCTATGATCTTTTGATTTCTCAAAGATCAAAGCATAGACACACTGACAGACAACTGCTCCTCACTCCAACACACAAACTCAAACATATACTGGGGTGGGGTGTGTGTGTGTGTGTGTGTGTGTGTTGGGAGGGGGGGGGGGGGGGGGGGGGGGGGATGTGTGTGTGTGTGTGTGTGCCATGCCTCACACACTACATCTCATTTTCTTTCTTCCAATATATGTTCTCGATTTCAAAGGAATGTTAGGGCGAATTGAATTTCTTCCGCCTCTACCACATTACCTTCCAAGCTGTTCTCCACTGTTGGTCTCTGGAGGAACATAAGAGAAGCTGTAGATAAATTTGCTGAGATTTTCTTGCTATGCTCAACTCTTTTTCTCCTCTGCGTCCACAGATATCCCTGTACCTCCTGCCACCTGTCTGTCAAACTGCTTAAGTTTACAGATGACAACACGCTGCCAGAACTCATCAGTAACAATGATGTTTACTGTGATTAGAAATTCAGCTGTGTTGTTGAGTTCGAGAGCTGGCTTTGTTCCCTTGGTTCTCCATATGTACACACGTAACAAGTGAACATCAATGACAGATGAGACCATACCATACTGCACAAACTGCCCAGTGATAAAGTGCGGTGTGCCAAGTGATTCAGCCAGGTGTTTTTAGACCAGTTCTGTGTTCAGTAGTGTTACAGCCGAAGGAATAAAAGACTTGGCATAACGGTTGGTCTTCCTGGGAGGCAGCGAATATTGCCGACCTGATCGCATGAGTGCAAATTCATTTACAAGAACATGATTGTGATTCAAGATGTTCTTGGCTTTAAGAAGGACTCGCTCCTCCCAAACTGATTTAAGATCTGACAATTTGGTTCCAATAATTTTGGAGCAGACCTTGACAATATAATTTAAACTGTTCCTGTCCTTCACAGTCAAATTATTGAACCAGCAAATGAAGGAGAAGATGAGCAGACTCTCAATGTATGACAAATACACAGAACACAGAATAGATCTGGAGACACCAAAGGTGTCACAGTAAGTGGATTCTCTGGGCACGTTTGACAATTAATTCAGAGTTGATGTCAAACTTAAGCTGAGAATCAAACACAGTACCCAGTTATTTATATGAGTTCACAATCTCGACATGCTCACCGTGAATCCTACTTGCTGAAGTATTTGTCTTGTTTTTCCTAAAATCAATAACGAGTTCCTTGGTTTTATAGACATTAAGGTCTAGGAAACTGTCATCGCACCACTCAGCAAAATCAGGAAGTGCATATCCATGGTCTGACTCGGTACCCTGGAGAAGTGACAGCAGAGCAGTGTCATCTCAGAATTTTACAAGAAAACTGTCATCTTTATGAGACCTGCAGGTGTCCATGTATAAAATGAAAAGCAACTGGGAAAGGACACAACCTTGTGGGGAACCTGTGTTAGAAACCTGGGTTTTTGACATCTTTAACTAAAACCTGCTGTGTCCTGTCATTTACGAAGTTTAAGAACAGGGTTAAAAGCTGGTCGGGCAGTTTAAAATAAGTAGCTAGCCTCTCAACGAGAATGCGAGGTTGCATTTTATTAAAAGCTGATGAGAAATCAGCGAATAAAAGTCTGACATGACATTTGGATTTCTCCAGATGTTTGTAAATTTTGTCCAGGATAAAAAGTTTGGCATCATCAGCCCCTTTATTTCTTTGATACACGAATTGAAATGGGTTGAGTCTGCCCTCGACCAGGGTAAGAAAATCATCTTTTAAGATTTTCTCCAGGTTCTTAACCACAAGAGAAGTAAGTGCCACAGGTCTGAAATCTTGTAGTTCCCTGGGTTTACTGACCTTAGGAATGGAAACTATGGTCGAAGATTTCCAGATTGATGGGAGCTTACAGTTGTCAATACACAACTGGAATAGGTAAAAACACCACTGAGTTGCTCAGCACAGTGATGCAGTGTGTGACCACAGATGAGATCGGGACCTGAGGCTTTCCTTTTTTTATTCTTCTTAAATAAGACCTTAACTTGGTCTTGAGATATCAGGATGTCATTACAGGGTTTCAAAGAGTTCCTTACCCTAAATAAATAAATAAATGAGAAAGACTGTCTAGATACGATATAAATACATGCCACCAAAAACAGAAATAAAACATTACAGTGGAAAATACATGATGACAAATGTCAGTCAGTCAGTCATGTAGCACTCTGGACCATAGGAGGGCCATTGTCGACTCATCAACCAGCTTTCTGGTTCTCTGCCAATCTCTGCTGAACATCTGACAAGTCTGATCTTGAAATTTCTTGATCAATTTCCATATACGACCAGCAGATCTTCATATGGGCAATAGCTTCCCTTATTCTGGTACAGACTTCATTGTTTGTGATGTGGTCCTGAACTTCCTGAAGGATCTCATCTCCGTGGTCTGCATTCTCCTGTGTAGGTCCATAGTTAGGCTCCAAGTCTCACATGCATGTAGGAAGATGGGTTTGACCAGGGAACACATCTTGGAGCACCAGATGAGTTTTAACTTTGTAAATTCTGCTTTTGTCTGAGCAATTCTGGAGAGTACCTCTGGTTTTGAGCCTTTGTCTCAGACTGTTCGCCTCAGGTATTTGAAGCTGCAGACCGTCTCCAGCTTGTCACACTTGATCTTGTAATCAGTGCTGACTCCATTGGTGCCACTGGTCATCATTTCGGTCTTCTCTGTTCTGATCTCCAGGGTGTCAATAATTTGTTGAGGTGATCCATCAATTCAGCAGTTTTCTCCCCAGCAAGTCCATCAATGTCACTGGCAGAATATAAGTTAACTATCCTTCCACTTACACTGACCATCCCTTCATCTCCTTGCAGTGCATCTGTCATTATTCTTTCGATAAAGATGTTGAAGAGCATAGGAAAGAGAAGGCAGCCTTGTCAGTCACAAACTGTTCTGAATTATTCTCCTGTGCTACCATTGGAGATGAATGTGCTGGTGGCCTTGTCCTGAGGGTGTTATATAACTCTGGTGAGATTCGTACTGATGTTGTGTACTCTGATGGTCACCCACAGTGCTGCATACCACACTCTGTCAGAAATCTTCTTGAAGCCATCATAAAGGTCCTGCTGAACGTATTTCTCTGAGGCTGAAGAACTGCTTGGCGGTGCTGTGGCCAGTTCTGAAACCTGTTTATTCCTCTGTATAATCTTTTCTGCTTGTCGTTTCAGTCTATTCAGTACTTTACTTGGGTGGCATTGTTGTTAACTGCCTTTCTTAGGAAATGCAATACTTGGGTCCATGGTATGGGCCAACCAGATTTTGTTGCAGTGGATTGTGAGGGTACACTTAACCACAAATGCTGCTAAGACTGAGAGGTCTGGGGAAAAAGTTTGTAAGAGAGCAGTGGCAACACTGTGGCTTGTTGACATCATACAAACCAGTCTGTTTTCGTTTGAGCAGAGCTCTGCACTGGTCCTCATGTACTTATTGTTGTGGAACATCATGTGAGTAGTTGCTATAGTTAGCTTGTTTAAAAAAATGCCTCTGGCACAACTGGTGGATTGTGGAAGATGAGGATCAGTGACACGAACTTTATGTAAAGAAGTTTACATAGACACACACACACACACACACACACACACACACACACACACACACACACACACACACACACACACACACACAGAGACTTCTATCTGCACGGACAGTAGAGTAAGGACTACCTGAACATTCACCTGGTCTTCTGGCACTCAGACTTCCAGGACTAGGATCATGGCCACACCCATAGGACTTTCCCATTCAAATCAATATACCAGGACTGTCCAAATTGCAACCACTTTTCCGTGTTTCATTGCTATTGCAAAGAACTGTGGCCATTTTACCGGGCTAACTTCCACATTTAGGTTGGTGGAAACTATTAATGTTTATTCACTACTTTCAGACACAGCACAACATCTTCTTGCTTCTCATAAAAGTGTGCAGAGACGGTTTTTGCTATAGGCAGTGTGGGCAACCGCCCAGGGCGCAATCTACTTGGGGGCGCACGAGAAAAAAAAAGTTTTCTAGACTACCGTATTGACCCACAATATGCCGCGGCACCATCAATCGGCATCACGCGAGCCGGCCGCGGCACCAGCCGGTACCACGCCCACCCGGTCAGGTCTGCTGGATCTGACAGGTGAGTGGCCTGATGCCAGCTGGTGCCGCGGCCGGCTCGCGTGATGCCGCCTGATGGTGCCGCGGGGGCGGGGGGGTTGGAGTAGTAACATGAAAGGGTGTAAGCCAGTAATTTCGCCTAGGGCGGCAACATAGGCAGAACCACCACTGAAAGTGTGACACACTTTACTGCACTATATGTGTGCTGTCACTGTGGCAACTAACCACAAACACGATTTTATTTTGAACTAGCCAAATGACAGCAGCCAACAGTTACATAACTGCTCTATTCCATTCAAGTTCTGTGGCCACAGCATTTATGAGCATCTGATCTGTTGGAGACTTTTTTTTTTTTTTTTTTTTTTTTTTTTTTTTTTTTTAAATAATACCATTAGACACAGCTCAGACTATGATAAATTTTCACAATGTCATTTTAGTATGGTCTGACATTTTTGGGCAAGAGCCTGAAGGATGAGAGAAGTGGGTATGTGACCAGAACTTTGAATGTTGATATCTTGAAGGGCTGAGGTGCCCTTGAAGGCACTTAACCCTTAATTTGCCCCAGCAGAGACTTTACAGAATAAATTCCTTGTGAAAATAAAGCCTTCCCCATTGCAGTGGTGATTCTTTTGGCTGCCCATCTGCTCTGCCTGCTCCTCTCAAACTCTTCTGATGATACATACATGTTAATGAGCATCATATGTATTTGTGTGTGTGTGTGTGTGTGTGTGTGTGTGTGATATGCAAAAAACAAAATCCTCTTTACACCAAGAGTAATATGGCATTTGGCTGCTATACATTTCCAAGCTCTAAAGAAAATTACTGAAGCAAAAGATAATAAATAGATTTGATATCCAGTCTCACTTGAATAACAACTATACTGAGAACTCCATTTTACTCTTGTCAAAGTTGAAATTGTTTTTCTGAGCCAGTCCCCTCCTCCAAATTCTTCTCTTACCCACCGCTGTGTTGAATGTGTTCTTATCACCTCATTTTCTCTTCTCTTTCTCTTTCTCATTCTCCATTTATTCTCTCCCAAATGGACTTCTTTGACCTATGCCCTCTGGCTCACGGGGTTAACCACATCCAGAGCTCTCCCAACTCCATCAGCCCAGAGAACAACACTGCCATCAAACAGTGGCATCAGTGGCAGTCACACAAAGAAGACTGTTTTTCTTTCCTTCCTCTTCTTTTCTGTTATCTTTTCATTATTTAATTAAACACATAATTATTTGTATCCATCATGTGAAACAATTTGTAACTGTTTTGCTAAGTACTGTCAAAAGAACTTATGAATATTAATGTTAATATAATCTTTTCCTATCTTTTCATCTTTCATTTTTTCCCATCTCCCCTGTGTTTTCTTGTTGTTATCCGCACAGTAAATATATTCTTTATACACTTAATATGTTTTGTTGTTGTTGTCTTTACATATCCAACATTATGGGCTGGGAAAGTGGGGGACTACGCCCCCTCTCCGATAAGCTTGTGGCATGGTTTTCCACTTTCTTTTCCTCTTGTTATTGTGTTTGAGGCATTTGTTAGACTTCTTTGCTCTGTTGTGGTTCTTTCATTAAGGGGCACCATAATTTATTACTCCTCTCCAGGTTCTTTTCAATTTTAACATACCTGCTGTTGGGTAATTTTATGAGGCACAGTCGACTCTACCTTCGGCCTCCAATTCCTTAATTATCTAAGCCAGTTCTCTGGCAGCTTTGCATTAATTTCATACTATCTGGTAAGGCCAGAATTGCCTCGCTTTATTTCATGAGCTTATTTAGAGTCAACAAACTTGGTATTCCAGTATTCGTATGACCTTGGGGATTCTTCTTAATCTTTTTTTTCTTCCTATTTCCCTCTTTGTACCATTTAACCTTTTGACATTTGCATTTGTTTTTGACTTCTCATTGAAATCCTGTGGACACTAGACCAAATATTCAAGTTATTCTGTGTTTAACTGCAAGCGTTCATTCAATTCAAACTCTAACGGTCCTCTAATAGTCACATTTCTACTTCTGGCTCAGTGATGTAACACTCCTTTTAAACCGAACAGTTATACAATGTTTGGCCTCAACAATATGAATGAGTTCATTTATTTTCCACATTTCCTTTAGCAGCTAGTCCTCTGTATGAAATTTTTATTCCATTGTTTCATATTCTCTCAGTAATTTTCTCTCACTTAATCATTCTTACTCATTTCAAATTTGCCTTGCAAGAATGTATTAACAAGTGCTGTGAGCCTATACATATTCACAGAACGTATCAAAATGCTGATGCCCTTTATTTATAAGCCTACATCTCACAACTCCAGTGCTACCTTTAGTGACGTAAATCCTTTGTCTATTTCCAGTGACGCCACCCCAGTGGCTCCCATCACACCGACCTCCAGCTGATTATCTGTGACTCTGCTGAGAGCGTTTGATTCATGAGTGTTTTGCTCTTTTTATTCTTGGGTGATCTACTCCACCTCACCAAAGCTCCAAACCTCACATGTGAACTCTTGGATAGGCTCCAAAAAGACACAGCTCTGTATCCCTGTTGTTCTCTCAATCTGTCTCTCTCACTCTCTTTCTCATTCTTTTTTTTCCCCTTTCCCTGCCATTGTTCCAGGTGTTGGCTGTTTTGATGTGTTTATCTCTGGAGGTTTTCTGCATCAGATATTTTAATGTGTCCCGTCTCTAGTGGATTGTGGCTCAAACAATGCCTGCCTGTATGTATTCAGACACACATGTCATCCTTTGATTCAGTCACTGCAGGATGTTGCTGTCTGCCACTGATTTTTGTTGGTCACATTGAATTTAGAACTCAGTAACCTAATGTATTTTATGGGCCACCTGCCTTCTCTCACTTCTACCTTCAACAACAGCAACACATAACAGATATAGTTGCAGCTCCCTGACTAGAAAGTTACTTCCTCTTTACATCAACTAGTGATGATCTACAATTTTATTCTTTGATTTTGGCCATAACTGTGGAATGAAATGATCATTGTTTTGGTGACTGAGATTCTGTAATAATAAAGCGACTCATTGCAGATTCTGGATTCTTCTGTTTCCTCTGCCATCTGATATTTATCCAAAAAGGATTGTACATTTTTTTCAGAAATGTACAATCCTTCATGCACGCGACTATAGGCTACTGGTTCATCAGTATTACATCGTAGGCTATTGATCAGTGATAGATCAGTGACAGTAGCAATATTTGTGCAAAGATTGTGCGTTATCACTCTTTGTGGTAGTAGGGGTTTCCTAATCCAAACAACAGGTACCTTTTTTTTTTTTTTTTTGCATATTTACAATGTAGAGCGTAGGCAGACTCACAGAAAGAAAGAAAGAAAGAAAGAAAGAAAGAAAGAAAGAAAGAGAACATCCAGTATAATTTAAAGGCCAATTATTTTGTTCCCACATTGCCAGTCAGGCTTCCTCTTCCCACAGACAGCCATGAATTTCAAAAGGCCTGAAGGAGAGAGTGAGAAGAGAAGAGAGGCAGAGAGCAACAAAGAAAGGGAGAGAGAATGGAGGCAGCCAGCCAGTCCCACAGCTCAGGACTATTACGGGATGGCTGCGCTATAGACAATAGTAGAGAGCAGGAATCAGTTTGGATTGGGCCATGTAATGGATGTCCAAAGTGCCTTCTCAGAAACTACATTGTGCATTCAGCTTGGAAACCAGAGAGGCCTGATTAGGTGGATTCAGCTCCTTGGTTTGGCCACCTGTCTGCCCTGCTGGGAAATGGATTTCTGACGTTTTCCATTTGCTCTGTTTCAATTTTTCCCCATCCCATCACTCAGTGTGCTCGCTTAGCTTCAGTAAGTGAAGCTGAGTGAACTGATGAAACCAAGCTGAAATACATAAATGCATAGAGGTGCTCATGCTCACAGTTACATATGCTGGCTTTTGAGAGCTTTTTACTTCTTACTGTAATTTATGTTACCTTGAGCCTGTGCTTTGACCATTAATTAATCAGCATTATGAAATGCATATTCAGATCATGCTCTGCTGCCCAGAGGATCCTACTGAGAGGCAGTCCATTCAATACAGGTAAGGCCTTTTGAATCTAAGAGGATACAATATTTGGTTCTGGATTTAGAATAATTTGAAATTTTATCCCCTTTTTAACCCCATAATAACTGTGCCCCTCATTAAAATGCACAGAGCTATGAATATGCGAATCATCCCTGCCGACCCCCCTACCTGCTGGCATACCAGTTCGTAACCACAGCTCTGTTCAGAAATCCTGTCTTATGATAGTCTTGAAAACTGCCATATTAGAAAAATCTAACATTGGAAAAATGTATTTTTTCAGGGAATCTCTTAAGCCTAGGTTGCATCCTGCACAAAGGGAGAATCTTCACAGATGTTTTCCTCTCTAATCTCAATCGTGCACACACTACAAGAATTGAAAATAATGGTGCATCACATACTCAAGGATATCATTAAGATTATCATGGCAGCAGAAACGATAACTGTGTCTCCCCATTAACAGAGGTTGTGTGTACAATAGCTTGCTGTTGGCTGGTGTGGTCTCACTCAGAAAGTAGTAACGTAATTGTCCATATTTTAAATCCTAAATAACAATAAAATAACAATAAAATCAAACATGTAACTAACATGTTTGAAAACTGTTGAGGCCGCCTGGATGAGTTTTCAAGCTGTTGGGAGGTGCAAGGATCTATAAACTCCAGGCCAAACCAGGCGAAACATTGGTACCAACCAAGGTCCCAGACCAGATTTCTCTTCTGATTGTCAGCAGGCTTGAATCAGGGTTAAATCAGCCCAATCCTTTTGTCTGAGCCTAAGTTACACTAACATGTGAAGAAGACATTTTAGGGGACAAACTACTGACCACTGCATTTTGCTTGTGTGCAAAGCTCTTAAGTTGGTAGTATACATTCAAACCAGCAAAATTAGGCTGGCCTACTTGAACATATTGAGGACTTCAGCATAAAAGAAATCAAATTTGCGAACAATGTCAAATACAGCCACTTGATTCACTGCCACATTAGTTTGTTAGCATACAAAGCTAACTAACATAACATGTTTCTATCAAGCTAAACTCTTGTAGCTTGTCTTAATTTGCCATTTATATTAAAATGTGAACCTAAATCCCATTTTTTTTAGTTCCATTTGTTTGTAATAAAATTTTCAGTGGGGAGTGAAATGCTGTATATTCTCATGATATGCATCTTGGTACGCAACAGGACATCAAAATGGCCTCCATGTGTGGGACGGTGGGATCGGCGGGTTGAAGCATTTTGTCTGAGTAAGTATAACAGAGCCACTTGGTCTTTCTGTTATTTTTTCACTCTGCCAAATATAGAAATAGACACACAGCCTTGGTCACAGAAAAGTAAACTAAAGCTCCCCATGTCAGAAAGCTATTTTTTGGACAGTAACTATGATATTTTCAGTCTGGACCATGCTGTAAGAAACTTTCCACAGAGTTCTATGACACAAATCGAGAAAACAACTAAACAGTAATTGCAAGGAAATGTCACATTATGAGTAAAAGTTATTTGGCACACAAGCTGGCTAGTGAGAGCGCCGTGACCGAAATGTGAAACGATAAAGCCGCTATCTTCACAGATTAGTCTGTGCAGCCTATCTTTCAGATTACATGCTAACAGCATTTATAATGCATGATGCTGCTGATTCTTTACTCATTAAAACAGGCAAAGATTTGGCTGTTATGGTTTTAAGTGTAATCGCAACTAAAGCTGACTTGATGTGATAATGTTTGTGACTCAAAATAGTGTTTCGTGTTACGTTTAATGGCCACGAGAGAGAGGTTTAGAGAGAGGAGAAAAGGCATAGTGGGGAGGCAGGAGAGAGGGAAAGAGATTTTAGCCTCACATCGTCTTTTCTCCAGGGAAGCTTCCTCTACAACAGCCTCTGTTGCAGTCCCTGGATGTCTGTGGCCAGCATAAAGTATGATGGCTTCTTGACAATTCAATAAAGTTAAAAGGTTTCTGCTGTGATCAGCATTGGCACGAGGTTAAAATATATACCCTGTACTGCCATGGTCACCTGCAGAAACATCTATCACAGCTCTACAAGACAGAATAAAGGAGGGAGGGAGACAGAGAGATATGGTGTTGGGAATCAAGAAGAGGAGAGAGCAATTACGGTGAAAGGGAATGTTGCAGGGAGGTGAAGAAACTCTCCTATGATTTATGCATTTCAATTCTCAGGGAAGACAATTAACCACTGTTTAGATTTCCTATCTATCACTTATCAGTGTGAGTACACCCACGCTCAAAAATGCATGCACCACTGGCTGATTGAACCGTGCACAAAAAAGAGCAATAAGAATACAAGTCTTGACGCCTCTCCTAGTTGCTGAGCATGGACTTCCTTTACTTTAGGATGAAAAGAGTTTTTTAAAAAAAAAAAAAAAAAAGAAGAAAAAGAAATATTGATGGAAATGGAGCTGAGACGTGAAACCATGTGGATTAACGTGATTAAAATATGCTGATTAAGACTGGATTAAGACAAGTGATCTGTCAATGAATTGAAGTGCGAGGTATTTCCAGTCCTCTGCATCAATCGATTGGTTTGGAAAAACCCAGAGTCCGTTAACCTTCAATCTGTTCTTAATGGCTGCCTTTGAAGAAGTCAGTTTCCCACTTGCCTTGTACTACAAGCGTTTCAGAATTGCAGATGAGGATTTAGTGGGATTTGTATGAGATGTGGCATCCTTGGCTTAATTTTCTACCATGTGAAACATTTCTTTGCCTTTGCCAGGGTGCAACTTTGTCTGAGTCAAAACTTGTGCGAGTGTACAAGCACTGCACCCTAGTGGTTAACCTGTGAATTGCAGGTCCTGAGACTTGACATACATCACAGGCGGTGCTGAGGTGTATGGAGAGTGAAGTGCCGGCAGAGATTTTATCTGAATTGCACAAACCTGAATTTGTCAAGCTCATATTGATCCATGAGCTGTTGAATGAACAGCTTCATCAGTTGAACCGCAAGGCCCATTTTGAAACTGAATGCAGGCACTTCAAATTAAATGTGATTTTATGCTTCATATTTTAATGTCCAAGTATATTTCATATTTGAAGATCCAAAATCTTTTGACACAAGCGATTTTTTCTCCATTTATATTTGTTTTATTTATTTATTTATTTGTTTGCTTATTTTAGTATTGCAATTGCTTCTTCTTGGCCCATATGAGATGTGTACTTTAACGGAGACACTAAGGTTCAAAATGTTGCACAAATAAATATTGTGGAAGCTTGAGTTTTTCCATTGTGCAGGCAGTGACTACCTTTTCATCTGCCTTTGATTCGGTCCTGCCCCTGTGCCCAGCTTGGTTTGGGTGTGCATGCCACTGTGTCATTTCAAATTAACCACGCTCCTCATTATGGCCTAAACGAACGTTATTTTGGCTTAACCTGCAATCATGAACTGAATCCTGAGATTTGTGATTCAGAAAGCAAGGACAAACTCTATTTGCCTCCAATTTTCATAAAAAAACAGATGTGTCACACAATAGGATGCAGTAAGTAAATAAACTAAATTTCACATTTATGACTCGTTCTGTGGCCAATAGGCTACTGTGGTCTGAGAGCCTGCCGCGTCATGTAGTGTCCATGTATGAAAAATAAGTGTCTTGTAATGAAACAGGCAACTGATGGCGAACTTTCATGTAGGGGAGACTGGGGTAAGATGAGACATTTTTCATATTTAGGATCACTACATCAAGGCAATCATAGTTTTGTCGCTAACTAATATATCTGCATATATTTCAGGATGTTGTGCATCTCTTCAAACAAACAGAATGAGTGTAAACATAACTGTTTCCATAATATAGCATGTCCAAAAAAAGTGGTCTCGTGGCACAACTTACCCCGTGTATGGGGTAAGTTGAGCATAGGAGCGGGGTAAGTTGAGCCATATCCCTACTCCCCTCCTACCTTCCTCCCCACCTCCATCCCACCCCTCCCTCACCTTCTCCCTCCCTAAATTACAGTCACTTCTTCACATTCATGTGTATTTTTATGTATTAAACACAATTCAACAGGTACAATAAACAGCTGTTTTAACATGCCTTAAAGTGCGCTTGGGAAGAGAACATTAACAGCTGTGTTTTTGGAAAGAAAACACTAGAACACTAGTTTCTTGGTGTCCTTGCTGACAGTAAGGTCAGTTATGAACATATGAACGTAACACATTTGATGGCCACAGCCACCACTGGCCGTGGCCCCATGGGCCACGGCCAGGGTTAATATTTATTTAATATTTTAGACATATAGGCTACAGCCAAAATACACTTACCCCATACACTTAATAAGTAATTAATATTTATTATTTTATTTATTATTTAATATTTAAGACATAGGCTACAGCCAAAGTACACTTATTAAGTGTATGGGCCTCCGGCTCAACTTACCCCTGGCCAAATGGCTCAACTTACCCCAGAGCTACCATTTTGACTTTTTTAGTCCCCACAGCTAAAATGGTGCGCTTTTATGCTAGGTTTATGACCTCATGTTGTAGCTCATAGATACCACAATTGATGTATAAAACAAATTTAAAATGATCTGTTTTGGTCTTAACACAATTCTCATGAAACTGATGATAGACTAAATTCACTTTCAAGAGTAAAAAATGTTTTTTTGGAAATAAATGTCTAACTACTTTGCCCATGTGGTTCTTACCTTCACAGACTCCATGAAATGATGCCTTCCTCTTAAATATTTGGTCACATGATCAATATTTTTTATCGTTTCCTAGCAATAGGGGGTGGCTCAACTTACCCTTTGGCTCAACTTACCCCAGTCTCCCCTACTGAGTAAACATGTAGCGTTACCTGGATGACATGTGTACAGTATCACACTGTTTTATGTTGGGAGTATGACCCTGGGAATTGGCACACTTGCATATTTTTGACGTTATGAACAAAGGCCTGTACAGGTCTCTTCTGGTGGCTGATGCAGAGCCTGCAGCAGCACCTAAGGGTCAATAAATATGCTTCATACAAAGTTTGCTGAGCAAAGCCTGAAATGTATTATTCATAGTACATATTATTTCTCCACAGTGGGACCCAGCATCTCCTCCTGAAGGCAAATGAATTTATAAGCAATATCACTTCTTTTTTGTAGAAACCTGAAAATTAGCACGCTCACACAGGTTTCTAGCATATTTGTACATTATATAATAACACACCACTTTGCAATCATGACTCATTTGAAGCTTAATAAATTGATAAAGAGTAAAATGTTATTTCTAGCCTACATGTTTTCATTTTTATTCTTTCTTTTGAAAGAAGTATTCACTATATTTCCTTTAATTAACTTATTACACTACATCATATCACAGAATCAGTCTTTAAACCATGCTTCTGCATTATTAGCAAAAGCTTCTTTTGATAAATAATAATTAAAAATTTCGAACTATTAAGCAGTAATATAATATACTTGCAGCTGCTATTACACATATGAAGAAAAAACCTACATGGCTTATGCAGTGGAAAATTGTGTTTGTAAACTAATTAAGCCCGTATTCTTTTTTTACACCATGGCATATTCAAAACAGTGTAATGTGCTGAAAGCTTCCATAAACAGACTGCTATGAGAAATGGTTTACAGATTGCAACTGGATTCAGCTTCAAACCCTGAGGCAGCCAGAGCGGTCATTTGTAAGATTATACATCTGATTTATAAAGGTTTGCAGTGGTACTAATGGCCCTGCCTGCCTAAAAAGTAACAGTTCTGACTGATCAAGGCTATGCAGACTGAATTTGCCAGTGTGAATAAAGGTGGATGCTAGAGTACAAACACAGAGCACCTTAGAACTGATGAATATGTATTTTAAGGTGTGCCAGCCAGAGAGTGCAAAAATTAAGGATGGGTTTATTGTAATTATTATAACAGCTCCTTGCGTCTGATTTACTAAAGGAAAAACAACTCATTTAATGCTGAATTGGGCATACTATTTATATGCAACACACACACAAACACACAAACAAACAGGACGCTGACTAGAATGTATTAACAATATTTATTCACTACAACTTCCAGTGTTATTTTTTCAGATTTCATCATTTCAACCCAACAGTAAGAACAAGATATATATTTTACATATTTACAGATTGGCTTTACTATTGGCAATATACCACATTATCTCATTATTTATCCATATACATAACTCACATATCCTAACCTGTGGCCTGAGTAGATGATGTAAGGTTTATTCACTCCAGGCTAAAATCTCAGTAGTTTCCAGTACGACACTGTGCTCTCTCTCCACCCCGGCTCTTACATCTGCAGGGCAGAGAAACACTGAAGAAATCGTAGGACTTAACTTTCTATCTGCCTGCTGTTCTCCCAGGGAAGAATAAAGACCTCAAAGGAAAAACAGCTCGTCTCTAACCTTATCAGCCAATGTTCAGGGCAGGGACAGCAGGAGGGATGGTGAGAGCGATTCAGAGGAAACTACTGAGACAGAACAACTTTGCTCTCAATGTGATTTCAGAGAGAATGGAGGGGAGACAATGGGATGTGTGTCTGAGTTTTTGTGGTCAGGGTTGAAGGTCAACTGATCTCTGATCGTTTGACCTCAGTCTGCTTCTCTGTAATGAACTATAGTGTGTGTGTGTGTGTGTGTGTGTGTGTGTGGGTGTGCCTGCTGTGTGCAACAAACAGACACACGGGTAGCTCTGCAGTGCAGCAGACAGGCTGTTGCTGGAAAAAAAAAAAAAACAAACGAAGAAACCCACAAACAAAATATTAATTAATCATTTGGACAAACTCATAAGCGCAACATTTTCCAACAAAGATAGAGCTCATTACAACCTTACAAAAGAAGCCACAATCTCTCAGCAGCTTTATAATACTTTATAATGTGTGTGAGCTGTGTTTGGATCTGGGTCAAAAGTCAAAACGTAGACGTCCATACCTACAAATGTGATGCAACACTAAAAAATAAGCAAACCGTGTCCATCAAGACTTCTGGGCAGAAATAAGCAAAAACTCTGTTACTACTGTTTGACCCAGGTCTGCATACTGTATTCTATATTCCTACATCTTTGGATAACAAAATGCGATGGAACTGGTACACATCAGGTCTAATATTTCAAACTCCATCTATAAACATCATCAATAATTTGGAAAAAAAATGTACATCTCCTTGGCTGCTAATTATTGCTCCTATGATCTGAATATTCATTGGGATTACAAAGCCTTTCTATTTGTTATTCATATTGCTTTCCTCAATCAGTCTACAATTATGAATTAATACCACAGTACTCTAAATTAAATGCCAACCCATCCAGTAATTTATTATCTTCTCATTCAATTAATTTTAATGACACTGCTTATTTGAGTGCATCTGTCTCTTAATGGTAAATGTCATGAACATCAGAGAAGTCGTTTAATAATCCACACATAGAGAAGTACCACTGTAGTCAATGAAGTCAGCTAGAGGAGATAATTGCAATGATAATGGCTTTGACCAAAAAGTAATGCAATTATATTTCTTAATGTAGGAGGACATTTAATATAATGTTAGCGCACACATTTGTCAGCATTAACTCATGTAGTAAGACTTTAACAAATACAGAATGGCTATTGCAAAATTCATTAAAACCCCATCAGTTATTCCTAGTGAAAAACAGTCTAAAAGAAAAAAATATTTTCTAATACTGCACTGCATATAGCACACAAAGAATTGCTTTTTCAAATATTGCATTAAGCTGGAAGATAATTATTGGTGCGGTGCACTCAGTACACGCCCATTAAGAAATGAGGACTGGCTAAATTTGAGAATACTGTTAACAGTACACAATAGTTTTTTCCAGTAGTCAGATTTGGTTAAAAGATAAATACAGCAGGTCAGATATAGAGTGGTACTTACTACCACATACAGCATAGGTGTTTTCTGTTGTGACAAAATAAATGGCCATCAGTGTTTCGACATTTTACCTCAGATTGTGCAATGAAATGAGAAATTATTATTAAATGAAAATATAATAACTAAAAAAAAGAAAGAAAGAAATCGCTCTTCCTTAAAACCAACTGACCAGTCTACCAAACCCAAGTTGGTGTCTACTGTGACAAAAAAAGGACCTTTTTGAAAATTAAGACACATGAGTTGTAAAATATGCATCAATGAGACATGTTAAGTATTTTCTTTGATTTACAGCCTAGTCTAGTGTAGTAGTTACAATATGTACAATAGAAAACAGTAGTTGTTAGTCATTTTTCAAGGGAAAAATCACATTTAAATATATAATTTCTCTTTAAAAAGCATTTATGAAATAAGACATCCCCCGTTTTATGTCTTTCCAAAGCAGCACTGATGTGAGATGAACCGGATTTTATATATACCTGTCTTCCAGCTGTCTTCAGTATTTCTTCCTGTTCTCTAATATGTGCAGAGAGATTTCAATTTATTTCCATACGGGTAAAGCATTTCATTAGCAAGACTGAGCTATTACTTGTAAGACAGCAGTTTTGATATAAAAATTGCTCCTGAAAGTGCAAAAACTAAATAAAAGTGTTCAGTGAATTAAAGTGTACGGTGAGATATAAAACCAGAACGCGAGCACCACTGTATTGGACCCCCTAAATCCCGTCATTCTCTCCCACTAAGCTCCTAAGGCCATTTCAACCGTCAATTCTTCATTTAGGTCGCATCAGACATCATCACATTCACATTTTAAATTCATCGTCACCATCATTGTTGTCATAATCAAAATAATAACTATGAGAAGAGAAAATGATATTAAATTGAATGAAATCTGTTATCCTCAAACAAAGTACACATGCATATTTCTTTGTGTTTATGTGGGAATCTGCACTCGCTTTCGTCTGACCATGCATTATGCACACGCTGGGATGAAAATGTGTTTTTGTCACTGAGAGTGCAAAAACACACAACCATCACAATGATCTGGTGCTGAAACTAATCCAGGAATCCAGGTTCTCTGGGAAAATTTCTGTTCAGCTTTGCAAAATCACAAAAAATAAAGTTTTTTATCTCGCTAGCTGAAACAGAATTGCAGTGATGAAGACCACACCAGCCAGCAATGCCATTCGACTGGGGTTGATTTTAACACCGGGTGCTGCTTGTTTACAAAACAGAGGGTCCCATCATCAAGGAGTTGGCATTAGATGAACTCTGTGCTGTAAAATTCTGGTTTATTGTGAGATAAAAAGATTGAGAGAAAGACAGAAAACAGAAAGACACAGTTGTAAAGGGAATCAGGCTCCTGCAGCCCAGACGGTCTCACAAACCGGATAAGTTTTTTGTTGACGGATCTCCAACACCACAGCATCCACTCACTTATTTAGTCTCACCTTCCAAAGTCACAGTTCAGAAGGTTCAACAAGTTAAAGTGTCAGACCAGTGAGCCCGCTCTGCTCTGAGCAGGCACCATAACGGGCACTGCTCCCATCCGCTCCAGCGTGGCCTGGCTCACAGCGTAGGAGTGCGTGTGCTGGCCGTGTGTCGACGTGGCGGCTGGCTTGAGGCTCACTGAGCCGTTGCTGCGCACCATCGTGGGCGGGGACGGGGCAGAGTTTGTGGTGACCACCAGGGTCTTGGGTGGCGGGAGGGTATGGCTGCCATTGGCAAAGGACGACGTCGTTGCCGCCGTAGGCTGCACGTGGCGGGACAGGGGGGCTGTAGATGGCGCCGTGACCACCGAATTATGTCCGTGTGCCGCGTTCTGGGCATGTCCATGTCCGTGTGCGGTGTGGGCAATGGTGGAGAAGGTCTGGCGCGTGTCTCCATTGTAGCGTGTGTAAGAGTTGGTGTCGTAGTTGGGTTTGGGGTTGTGCCAGTAGCGGCTGTTGTAGGTGTTGGTTGACGTCAGGGTGTCGTTTTCTGAGGACGAGGCGTCTGCGTGGAACGCCTTCACTGAAGATGACCTCTTTGGAGGAAGGTCATCTTCTCTGTTGAGGAGAAAATTTACGTCAGCTAGTGTAAGTGAAGAGTAAATATGACATTTTTTGGTTTGAGTGAAACAAATCAAACATTGGCCCAATTTAGTGACAGATTTTCAAAGAAGCTGTTCAATTCCAAAATTACATGTCACACCTCAACGACAAATACAAAATTCAAGCCTTTGCTATATGCACCTGTAGAGGTAATTCTGAGCCCAAAAATATCAACACTGTAAAGGGTAATAAAGATAAGAGAGCTCATAATGAAGAACATAAATCAGCATTAGTCTAGAAACGTTAGGGCTTAAGAAGTATCAGCGATACTTTGTAGCATGGGCCTAGCAATCAGGTGATACTTTTTAATGGGTTGATATAAGGCTCAAAAGGATTCGGTGATACTTTTCAATGGGTTGACATGAGGCTCAAAAGGATCAAGTGATACTTTTTAATGAGTAGACATCCACCTGCACTGATCACAAATGTTATGCTATAATGCAGTTCAAAGCCTGACCTATTTTGAGTGTGTCCAATCAGCCCTTTTCTGATCTAGAAAAGAGACCGCAAAGCATCGGCCAAGATCTACAAACCCAAGGTAAATCTGACCCAATTAGTAGCTGTTATCTCACCAGCTGGCTGAATGCTGACACTGCTACTCCTGGGATCATATATGATCTCTTTGTATGAACAGAATTGCTGACACGATGGTTTTTGGTCCCCGAGAAATTGCCTAATTGCCACCCAGGAGTTGGGAGGATATATAAACAGGTGTATAAAGTAAGAACGCCAGTCCTTCTCTATGATCGACTCACTGTTTGTTTCCATTTGAGATCTCGAATGAAAATAAACCTGCCTGCTTAAGACTCTGCCTGGTTCTTAGTCATAATTTTTGAAGCCTCCAAGACTTATTTTATTGGTGTTTTTGGTACCAAGTCTAAGAAGTTTTCTGCAATCTGGCCTGATCTGGACAGAAGTTTCCACATCACGTCATGACCAAAACTGTCCTATTTTGACTTCTGCTTAACAGTGTTGATCATATCTGTCCATCACAAATATTTGAATGCACCTGGAAAAAATAGTTCAAGTGTTCAAAATTTTACCAGGGTTCTGGTCAGCCAAACATTCACGATTACCAACCGTATTTGTAGCAAAGCAGATTCTCATGCTTTTTGAACATGAATGAATGAATAAATTAGCCTTGACTAAGCTTCCAAAGCTTATTGTGCGCACACTTTCATCTCTGTTTAATATGATCCACAGGCAGCAGTTTGTTTAGATAGTTTTACACAGCATATCGATTTAACACGCATCAAAGGTCTCTGTCCGTGGCTCTAAATTGTACCCATGATTTAAAACGAAGCAAACATTTTGATCACAGGCTAACGAAACATAAAACTGTGTGAACAGCCTGATCGCTCTCCGCTGAATCAACACACTGAAGCTGATCGTTTCAAAGACATCAGTCATATAGGAAAAGATAGAAAAAACACCGCCAATTAGAACATCTTCAAATATTTATCACAAGTCCTCTATCAGGAATTAATAGTTAAAAGAGCTTGGGGGCACCTCCAGGCAGTCGAGATGCGATGTTCACTGAGAATCTAAATACCGCTTTTATTCATTTCTGCTCATGGAGCTGTGCAGCATGTTGTAGTTTCACTGAGAAAAAAAAAAAAAAAAACCTACTGCATCTGAATGAAATATACAGTGATTTCAAATAAGATTTCAGGAAATATACACTGCAGGTTTTGAAACTGCTTATAGATACATTCAAACACCACTCATTTAAAGGGTGTTTTATCAGGTGCTCTGTAGAGGAGCTTCCTGGTACATGTGGCTGAGGAGAAAAATCTCCATTGTGATTTGCTTTGTAAATGGGAAAAGCACAAGCCTGTAGGGGAGCGAATTGTGAATGCAGGGATGTGGTTGAGCCCAAAATGAGACAGATGTTATCCAAACCAGCCAAAAGCCTGAAGTATTTGAACAATGATTTATCTTCCAGTTGATTTATGAAGTAATTTAGGCGAGGAATTGCCATCCATTTAAACAGAGATTCGCAGACTGCCTGAAAAGAAAAATTAGCCGGTGATGAGTAAAGAAGTTGCTGCCAGGAGATAAAACTAAAGTTGAGAGCCCAAATTTTTAAATCCATTTTACCGGGCTGGCTTTTCTGTGTTGAATGATGCTGCCAGATTTTGCACTCTGCAATCCAAAACAAAGCCACGCTTGAATTAAACATGTGATTGCCGTTGAAAATACAGCAACCTGCACTGCGACACTGGAGTATTCAAACAAATTACTTGATTTCAACAGAGGCACTCAGCCAGTTCATCCATGGGTGCTATTATGTCTGTTCCTCATGCACTGGAGACTACTGCAGCTGACCAAAACTGCATGCTGCAAGGGGAGAGAGAAGATGCTGATTGGAAGCCCAACCTGATCTCATTGGGTATTTCCTCCTCGTCGTACTTGTTCTTATTCTTCCAGTAGAAGAGCGTGACCACCACGAGCAGGGAGCAGATGATGACAGCCAGGACTCCTGTGGCAATCGTCCCTGCTATCAGACCCACACTCTGAGGCTGGGCTAAGGGGCAAAGAGCAGGGAGGAAAACACAAAATAATTCACTGAGGAAACCGTTTAAGTCCCACTATGTCTCCCTCGGCTCAACAAAAGGCCGGAGGGGCTGCAGCAAACTAATTTAACACCAGACACTACAGCGCGTTGATCAATACGTTTACTTGCCAAGAATATGTCTACTCCTTCAAGCAAGTATCGATTTTGGTAAGGACACAGAGTAACAGTATCCTTTGAGGTAATTTGACTCTTAAAAAACACTTTCAGGACCTCGTGGCAATTGTTGCCTGACTAATAACACGAGCCTAATCATAGTCCATCACACTACGGTGCCTCTGGTCCTCTAGCCTATTTCAAAAAGCCTCAGTGTACATTATGTTATGAATAAAACATTGCGATTGCGAGCTGAGGTTGAATGCTAATGATATGGTGGTCTCTCTGGTGGCTTGCAGCTAAACCTGTCTCTCAATCCTGAACCAAACGTTTGGCAGGGATGGATGGAGAGAGAGGGAACAAGAGAAAGAGAGGTATGAATTTGAGTAGGTGTAGCATTATATAATGAGCTCCTGAAGCTCCAGACTTTTGACTCTGCTGTTTTCAAACTGCAGCTGGCAAACTGTTTTTCAGTCTTTCACAGTGGGACATAGTATATAATGTACACGAGCATATACTTCTTTCCTGTTAATCATTTTACATTCTGCTTAAAGGAAAACAGTCCTATCTTCCACTTTTGTCTAAGTTTGTTTCTTCACTTTTTCACCGTCTGTCTGTTTGAGTAACTTTATGACTGGCGAGCAACTGGAAAAGTGGTTGCAGTGACGTATCCTTAAAAATTACACAAATAGCTCAAATTTATTAACAGAAAGAGGATCCAACAAGGCACTACAGATCTGCAGTTCGGGCTGCACATATGTAAAACATATGAACCATAACAGAAATAAATAAACAAGTCCATAAATAAATAAGAAAGTGAACACATACATAAGTAAAATAAAATGAAATCTATAGCCTCAGACATCAAGGTCCGAGCAGCATGAGAACTTATTGAGCTTTGATGCTTAATGAACAGTTCATGAATTCTTAAAAGCCACGACTGGTGGGTTTCAGCCTTCACAAAGCCGAGCAAAGTCACTTCAGCGAGTTTGATTGAAAGAAGGAATGAGACCAATCACACACTTGCTTCATCATTACATTGTGAGCAAAAAAAAAAAAAGATTAGCCTGTGTAATTAGATATTGTATATTTTAAGAGGATTGAGAAAAAGCCATACAATTTAAAAAAATTTGTGCAGAAGACCATTTGAGCAAAGATGCAGATTCTTTGAGAGATTAACACAAGGAAATAATTTTGAGGCCAAGCTCTTTTCAAGAAAATCATGAAAACATAAACTTTTTTTGCACCACCACCCTGAGGTCAATGACTGTAATTTTTTGTGCCTGAGTAATGGATGGAATTTGCATCTATCTGCATCTGCCAATTTTGGGGGTTTTTGGTCTTCCGGTTTTTGCTGCACAAACTTTTAGCAGAGAAAATTAGAACTCCTAACTCCTGTTAACTGGCTGGTAGTGGATGCATATGATCAACAAATGTTTCTGACTGCAGTCTTTTTTTTTTTTTTTCATTTCTTTCCATTAGGGGCAACCAATCATGTCTTGTTGCCGCAGATTTAAATGCGGTAATAATCATGTCCTCTTGCCAGAAATGTGGTAACAATCGTATCATCTTGCCAGAGACTGACAGAGATACATAGCTGCTCTTTTGGAAATGTTCCTGTCCTGATTTGCAGGCCAAGGTAAGACAGTTGTGGCTTGTATTCATTCAAATAAACATTGCAGCATTGTGGTCATCTGACAACATTCAGTAATGTCAGCCAGCTGCTGAAGTGCCTTTGTCAGGTAACTTATCACTTATAGTGGCATTACAAGGTACTCTGCATATTGTCTCCTCTTTATTCCAGCACTCTCATCCACACACACTGGACACACAGCCTACCCTGCCGTTCCTGTTTGCCACCCACATGCCCACAGACACGTCTGGCATGACTGAGTGCACTCTAAGTCATATAAAATCCCCTGAAATTCATCATTTGGCACTCCAATGTACTTCTGAGCACTTTCCCCCGCACCGTGTGGACATTGCATTTTTTTTTTTTTTTTTTTAGATTTTCAAGCTGAAAAAAGGCTGCCTATATTTCTGAAAGTGAGCAGCAATAGCCAATGACACACAGCCAGATGAAGGGAGAGTAAAGTCCTTGTTAAAATCGTCCTTGTCTAGTTATCCAAACTGTCTGGCCTGCTTGTCTGGCCTCTAAACAAACTCTCTGCCTGTTTATGTGACTGATTAGTGTCAGACGAGGAGACGGCGAGACCTTCCTGTCCCTGTGGCACTTTGTTGTTTGTTTGTTTCATTCTGTTTTTTTGTTTTGTTTTGTTTTGTTTTGTTTGTTTTCATATTTGTCTCTCTGTCTGTCTGTTTGACAAGTGTCATTCGAGGAGAGAGCTGCTAACTTTATCCCTGTCTGTCTGTCTGTCTGCAAGTGAGATGGGGAGACGGCTTTTCTGTTTATAAAATGTTCATCCCTTAACACAGCCATCTGTCAGCCCATCTGCACATGACAATAACAGTGTCATCGTGCATCAGCATAAGGAGCAGCATGGATGATTATACGCACCTGTCAAATTGGAAAAATACAACTCATGTTGATGCTTAAGGTCTAATAAAGTTTTATACTATAAGCGCACAATAAGTGTTAAGCGTGTTGGACTTTTATACGTTATTATAAGAACATTAAGACCTGCTCTTTACAGATAATAGACTGCACGTTTCTTTATTCAGTCCTATTAAACCCTTTTCAAGAAGATGTAGTCTATGTATGAATGCATGAGTGTGTGTGTGTGTGTGTGTGTGTGTGTGTGTGTGTTTGTGTGTGTACTTACGTGCTACAACCTGCAGGTTCAGCAGACAAGTGCTCTTGCCAATAGCGTTGCTGGACGTACACTGGTAGAGTCCTGAGGTGCTGGTGCTGATATTCCTCAGTGTTACAGTGCCCTGCATCTGGTCTGGAGGACACACACAGAGCCATGGAGCAATTAGGAACCCACACACCCACCCACACACACACACACACACACGCATGCACACATACAGGTAAACATGCAAATGCCCAAGCATACAAGCATGCAAACCCAACAAAAAATAATGTCAGCAAACAGTGACACAATAAAAATACAATTAGTTAAAAATAACTTAAGTAATCTAATCTATGCATAAAATCTGTGGCATTTTTGTTTATTTTCCCACACAAATCTTTTTAAATGTGACATGTTCATTTGAATTATTGCTAAAATCAACCAACAGAGGGTGCCATTCATGACAGTAATCTGAATTTATAGAAAGTTGTCACTGGTACACACACATGGTGGATCTGAAGGTGAAGGTGCAAGTTTTGTTCTCTCTCAAATGATTTGCTGCTTAATAATGAACAGATGAGTTGAGAGTCTTAGGGCAATACACTACTGGATTCATGAAAAAAAAAGGCTACCGTTGGGATATCTGAGTTTTGAGAAGTGGAAGTGAGCCAGATTTTTGACCCAGATTTTGCTCTCTTGACGGTGACATGTGATAGTTGGCACGCAGATATCACTGCCGCTGCTCAACAGCTGTCTGCGTCAAACCGCACACACACCGAGAGACAGGAGCAGGAGTGACAGGGACAAATCCAAAATCCTACTGCAATTTCAATCACATTGCAAGCAGCAGAGGACAAATTTAAACTGGCTGTAGAAAATATTAAGAGCACTTGTTTTGTTTGTTAGAGAGGCCAGGTTAAAGCTTTGATCCCTTGTCTTCATCATTGAAATCAGAAGAAAGAGGTGCAGCTCAATATTGAGAGGTCCTCCAAATATGTTGTATCCTTAATGCATGATTCAGTAATATAGCATAATGGTGCGATTCATCTGAATTTTGATGAGAGACTAGCATTTAAGTGTTATTTAAGTGTTATATATTTCACTTCTCACTCAAAACCTCTGAGATACATTTGTACTCTGCTGCGTGGATCTATGGCCCTCTTCAGACTTCTGGTTTTAACATTCATCTTGCGTGGTCTGATCATGAGTAAGCAGCTGAGGCAGACTGGCGTTCACACTTGGCACCGTCATGCATCTCGATGTGTAGCAGGTGTGGGTTGTAACGTGTTACAAGTAATGGAAATGAAGAAATGAGTGCAATTTTTGAGGAACAAGTACTCTTTACGTTACTTTCTGTGGGCTGTATTACCCTAACCCAAGTAATTTCTTAAAGCAGCAATCTACTCTTTTTCTTGTTACATTTGACCAAATAGGTTGTGTTACCGTTGTTTCTCCCTTCAAGACTGTTTAAAAGAAAGCCGATGATTTTCATACAGTGAGCTGACAGACACACGTGCTGCACTCAGTGACCTTTTCAACTACAAGTCAAACTGGTCAGATAGCTGGGAAGGTCATATGACTCAATCAGAGGTTGCGGTGAGCAACCTTAGGCTGCACTTAGATCAGTCTTTTAAATTATTTGAAAAAAGGGAAACAGTTACATTATGAGGTGCTTATGAAGTAAACTCATCATCAACCATCAGCAAATCACACGGCGTGAAAATAGACCAGACTAAAAATGTCTTTTTCACTGAATGTTTTTTTATTCTTACTTTATTATTTATTTTGTTATTACTCATACTGAAGAGAAACTATATTCTGTACTCTACCCCTCTGGTCTCCAAGTGACCACTTTGTGATCCAATTTGTGTTTGTCCTCAGATCAGTCAGAATTTCTTCTGTCTTTTATTTTGTCTTTCTGTTAGTCAAACTCCCTCCCATTGTTTTTTCCTCCTCATTTCTATATTCCATTTTGTCTCCATCTTTCCATTATTCCCCACTCATGCTATTCCTCATCTATGGCCCATTAATAAAGCAGTTGAGCTCAACCTCTCTGTTTCTGTGATTACCTGACAAAGACGCCACCATCTCACTGAAAAAACAAACTCCCTTCACATGTGAATTTCATGCCAACCGCTCACTCGCTCAAATGCTCCTTCCCTCCCCAAAGTGACTACTGAATTTTTGGGGGATACAAAGGGACACATTAGCATTCACACCGGCAAATGCAATGTGGCTCAATGTCGCCACCTCTGGAGGGGTTTGATTGATCAGATCACAGTGCGTCTCCACGACAACCCTGTTTACACCTATGTAGCGCCGTCCACATGTAATACGAGATGCATGGTAAAACCAAGTATGAACACCGTTCAAAGTGCAGCTGTGCAATAATAATGATTTTATTGCACTGTCATGTGAATCCATTGTAAGATGCCTGTAGTAGTGTAGAGGCAGAGAGGATGACTGGAGATGAAAATTATTGGACTGTGCCAAAGACACAGCTGGAGAAAAGAGGAGAGGCCACTACAACAATGTTCTCCAATGCTGAAGTCCAACTGCAGCCCCAGCCCACTGGCATTTGTAATGCTGCTAAATGTGACAGCAGCTGGAAGGGTGTAATGCTCTTTGCTTGGCTAAGGTGGAAATAGTGTGACCACATTGTTTAAACCAGTCCAGGTCTCAGAGCTGCAAGTGTTTGGACTGGGTGGGAATATCGGGGTGGAGTTGGCATGCAGCATGAGAAAAACAGACACCACAGAAACATAAAACACATACATGAACCAGACACACTTTCACAAATTTACACTTCACACTCCATCTACCCATCCATCCCCCCTCAGCAGGATCAGTGTTGGGTAATCTTCAGGTGGGCCTGGCAGATGAGAGGTGGCAGTGGTGGTGGAGTTGTTGCCGAGTCTGGCAACACTATGTGTGTAAGATTTACCAGCGAAGGTGGGGCAAAAGGGCACTCCGACGGCCAGCTTGTTTTTAGTACCTTGCATGGCGTTGTGCGGCAGCTTGGGCAGCGCGTCCAGCTTCTCCCAGGAGTAGGACGGCGTGGGGATGCCTTCCTCTGAGCTGCACATCAGCATGATGTCGCTGCCCACATCCAGCGTGCCCTGGATTCGACACGCCGGCACCGACGGAGGGACTGGCAGAAGGAGAGAGAGGGTGGGGTCAGAAACACATGGATCCTGAGAGCTGAGCTGCTGAGTCTCATTTATTACAAGAAGAGAGACAATTTTGTTAATTAGGGTTGTGAATCTTTGGCTTAACTCTGATACAGTTCAATTCACAATTCAGTAGTGATGCAATTGAAGAAAGATTTTTTTTTTTTTTTTTTGGAACAATTCAGTTCAATTCCTGTATACAAACCACAATACTTTTAGATCTATTAAAATTTTAGATCTATTAAATGATCAATAATGAAAGACTATCTTTTTTATTCTGAAATATGAAAACAGACAACAGAATTATTTTAACATTATATATTCTATAAAAAGCAAAAAAAAGTTGCAAATTGTAGTGCTCATCATAGATCGTGACAATTTTACATTTTAAGAATCCTGAATGATTCAGATCAAAGCATTTCATATTGATTCAGGTCAAAGTCAGAGTGATTCACGCTATTTATTTCTTTTAACAGATTGATGCGGTTAAATTGGCAGAAACAATAACTGATGCATCGATGCAATGAATGAATCATTACGCCTTTAGTTTTAATCTAATCTAAAGCCCATTCATGAATACAGCACAAACACTGTAAAGAAGAAATCTAAAGAAATCTAGTTGAATCAGCTACGGCCACTAGCTGGTTTAGATTAGCCTTTACTGTCTGTGCAGTGGCTTGGTGCTGATTCAGGGACAGTTTCAGTCACCGACACGTGGAATTAATTTGCTTAAACTGGGCAAATCACTGCATGGGAGTGGGACACTCTCCGCCTCCGTTTGTATCCTCTCATGATGACACTCTCTGTTCCTGATTCACACAGTGTCTCCACTGCTGCTTCCTGACTCTGAGGTGTTGTGCAGTTAATTACCCAACACAGTGAGCCCAATGACGCCGATGTTGCGCCCCCCTCTGTCAGGGAGGTTGTTGACCAGGCACTGGTAGGTCCCCGTGTCTGACAGCTGGGTGTTGTTGATGAAGATGGAGGCACTTGTGCTTGGCATGGTGGCCACGAAGCCCACACGGCCATTGAGGTGGTTGGCTAGGCTGAAAACCTGGCCGCCCTGGTAAATGATCACCTAGATTGGGAAGGGGGGGGGGGGGGGAAGAGAGTGGAGGCAGGGGAGACAGAGGGGAATTAAGGTATATAGAAAAGGAAAATGGGACGGTAAAATAGAGAAGTGAAAGGGTGGGAAAGGAGGAAGAAAAAGGGGGAGCGCGATGGGATGGAAAATGGCAGGAAAGAGAGAAAAAGGTCAGAGAGAATAAAAAAGAATGGAGGAAAAACAGGAAAGTAGAGAAAGAATCAACAACTCATTCAGTTTTTAATATTACAAAAAATTTCCAACTGAGCCTTGGGTTGTGCTCTCCTCTAGCTTAAGAATCACCATTTGTAGTCACAGTAACTCCATGATTTGTGTCATTGCACATCATGTCTCCAGATGAATGTTGAAGGAACAACATCTTTATTTATGAACACGGTTCCTGAACAAAAAACTGTTTTTCTTCAGAGGCCAGTTACAAATATTGCTCACTAGAGGGAGACCTAGGTCTACTAGAGCACTTTAAGCTTAACAGTGGACACAGTAAATGGATTGGTGAAGAGTCTGACAAGGTTTTATTCTGGGGGAAACAAACAAACAAATAAACAGAAAAACAAGAACCCATTTATTTGTAAATGGTGCTTTTTGCTCAGTGAGTACAGAATGACTAATGATTCCAATGTAAGGGGTTTGTTTCCCTCTGAGGCCTCCCATACTAAAAGTGTGCTCTCATGCTACTTCAAGGCACTTTGGATAAAAGCACCCCACTAAATGGTATGCATTATTGAAGACATTTTAACTTGAAATGTAGAAACTACAATCTGATGAATCCTGCACATGTAATCGATTTAATCAACTCATTCGAAATGCAATTAATTAAAATCCTTTGGCGATTTCAAGTGAGCTTGTAGAATAATCAGAGCAAGAAAACACTTGTAGAACTCCTAAAAATCAAAGGCTTTGGTTGAGGATGGGGAAGCTGCCTCCGCGGTCCAAATTTAAGAGCGATGAAGGATCAAGGTGTACAAAAGCTGCCCTGAGGCTTCAAACTTGGACCGAACAGCTCATTTGTGAGACCCAGCCACATGAAAAACAGCCCTCTCCCCTCAGCTGGGCCCACACAAAAGCTGAAGAGGACACACACAAACACATGGTATTTGCACACACACAATGTGAGCCGGTGCGCGCGTACACATCACACATGTGCACTGATTCACACACTCAACCACACAGACAAACACACACACACACACACACACACACACACACACACACACACACACACAAAGCATGAAGGGGAATCAGAGGGGCTATTCACTTTGGTGAAAAGAGCCCTCATTGAACTGTTCAAAGACCCAGGCAGGGAAACACAGTGAAACTGTCTCTCTCTCTCTCTCTCTCTCTCTCTCTGTGTGTGTGTGTGTGTGTGTATGTGTGTGAGGAAGAGAGAGAGAGAGAGAGAGAGAGTTCTGATGAAAGTGTAGGAGTGTACATGCAAGTGTGCGTGTGTGTATGTGTCCGTCATTGCTGCTCAGCGGTTGTAAATTGCGCTACTGCAATTTCCTGAGTGCAGTACACTCGCTTTGTCCTCTTATGTGCAGATGAATAGGCAGCTCCTCAGCTGTGATGAGAGCCTGCAACTGCATCTCCTCTGTGTGTGTGTGTGTGTGTGTGTGTGTGTGTCAGTGTCTCAGTGTAGATGCATTTACTCAAGGGGAGTGTATCAGTGTTGAGCTGTATCAATGTGTGTGTGCTTACTGTAGTCATTGTCTCCCAGTTTCTACAGGACAGCTTCAAGTGGAAAGTCTGACTACGATATACTGCCTCTCTCTCTCTCTCTCTCTCTCTCACTCGCTCTCTTGTATGACCTGACATCACACTCCTGACACTGTAATCTGCATGTGGGGTGAGAGTGATCTAATCAATCGGCCTCGCACACACAGCTCTGTGTGCATGTGTGTGCATAAGTGACTTAAACATTAACAGAGGTTCTGGGGACTCATTCCTTCTTACCCATGAGTGTTGTCAATACTCATGAGTATTATGAGCTTCCTGTGTTTTCTTACTAAATATAAACTCCAAAAACCAATCAAGCACACTAGATGTGTAGTATTTAACTACTTGTCTGGATAAGACAAAAACTACTAAACACAGTAATCTGTACATAAAGTAAATGTGCATCTTGCATTTCTGTCCCCCATGTTGATCCATATCTGTGTGTGTGTGAGATCACCTCGGCCTCTCGCATGACCTGGTTGGCTTCATAGTCGGGTGCAGGGAGAAAGGAGGTCATGGCTGGCATACAGATGGCAGGCGGCCCTAAGAACTCTGTTGGCCCAAGTGAATAACTGGACATACCACTGCTGGTAAACCACTGCTACATCCCTCCTGGTGGTAAAACCGTCACTGAATACATCCAGTTGTGTGTGAATGTGCTTACACACACACACACTCCTGCATGCACTTACACACATACAAGCCTTCAACCACACTCCAATTACATTCCCGGCTCTAGTCTCCTCTAGCTGCACAATCCCATGGGTGAGGGATGTGTTGGTGCTACAGGCACAACTGGACGCTGCCTGTCTCACAGTAAACCTCTGGATACTTTCTATCATTCTGCAAGCCTCCTGAGTATTGCCCACATTTAAATGACCATCACTCTGACCCCTCGCCTATCCCCTTAGAAGAACCCATTGGCCCCGGACACCAGGGACACTGGCATCCCCTTAATAAAGCCTGAATAAACGTCTAAACTCCTACAGCCTCCCTTCGATCCGATGACTGGAAGCCTCCCCTCTTATCTCTATCTATATCGCTCAGACATGCTCTGAACAATATGAGCCCAAATCTATCCCACAATGCTATACATCCTCGACCTCCAATCCCAAGGCTTAACCAGAGCAATCTTGTGCTACCATGGCATATTTAATCTCAAACTAGACCCTTGAGACTGAAGAACAATGTGCACTGACACTGATGGATAGACTTGTGATGGACTTTGTGCTACAGGAAGGAAATCATAAGGTCAAGGTATCAAAATATTAGTCATGGGAATAATGGCTATGCTATTCCACCCTGATTCCGATAATACCTTCCGCTCCTCTGGATCTGACTGGCTTGTACTCATTGCTACTTGTTGCTTCTGTTGGTTTAGGTTGGTTAAGGTCACTGTTGGGGTGGGGTTGGCCAATGAGAGGCAGAGTGAGGTTGGGTCTTCCCAGAAGCCGGGTAGGCCTTACAGCTGTTCTCAGTCACTTCACATAAAGAGGAAAGGATTAGGGCAGCCATGGTGAAAAAACAGAACGGCTCTCTACGACTGGGTTCCCATTATTCATATCAAAGAGTCATTCAAACGAATTGGATTGTTCACTAGCGTAACATTACTATACAGTATTTGTGGCCAGATATATTGTTTCATAAGAAATTAAACCTTCAGGAAAAAGAGATAAAAGCAGAATGACTATGGAAGATAGCTCTTTAGTACTGAACTTAGTGGGAGCTTATATGTTATTTAATATTTGTATTACTGGGTGCAATTCTTCAATGCCTGGTATTAATAGGATGAGTACATTACTGTTGTAGTCTTTGCACTCAAATGTCAAAACATTTAATTTCAAATCAATTTTTGTTTCACACTTACTGTATTGTTGTATTTAACTTATGTTTGCTTAAAATAGCCTGTTTAATGTTGGCACTGGAACAGATGCATGATGCACTGATAGAGTAACAGTCATAGTTTGCACAGGTAATTGTGATTACACATGTGACAGTTTGTGTATGAATGTGCAATTCATATACATAAAATATTTAATTTAGAAGATTTTAGAGGAATAATGTAGAATTCTGCTTGGATACAGCCCAGGTGAAATATTGTGGCACTAATAATATTTATTTATTTTGACAATACAATAGAATATTATGATATTAAATTTTGGATATTGCCCAAGCCTTGCATCGATTTCACTCTGATAATTATAGGAAGGTTGAGGTAGCACCACCAGACCATGTTTTCTTCTCTGATATGCTGTACCCACAGAAAAAGTGCTTTACTGATACCCATCCTTCTGCCGGATGAACCCCCATATCAGCAAGCTTCTGTCCTGCTGAAGTTTCCTTGAGCAAGACATTAAATCCCTACTGATGAGAGCAGCAGTGTTCGGTAGCTGACTCTGCGTCCTGATCTCCCAGGAGATGGGCGAGCAATAAGAGAATTTCCCTGCACTGATCAATAAACTGGGAGGAACTGAGAGTTTGTGAGTCTCACCATCAGTTGGATCCTCGCCTACCCAACATAACCTCTCCTCTACCCCTCCACAGGGACGAGTTACAAATGCCATGTTCAACTTTGTCTAAAATAGCTCTTGTTAATTCCCGCTGATCTGTCCAGCAAAAAATGTAGTGGTGGGGTTAATAAGGTGAGGTAATAACGTCACATTTTGAGAGTGTTTGCATGCTGCCTCTGTTTGATCCATCCTCCAGTGGACTGCAAGGGTCAACCAAGGATCAGAACCTGATCATCTAAAACACTGTGACAGATGTTCTCCATTACAGATTAACATCATTTCTGCACCATGGGATCTCAATGACCTCAATTTCACTAGGGATGCATTTCACTAGAACTGTACAGTTGTACGGTTTGTTCTGCAAAATTCCAGTTGGTTCTGTGAAAATATTGCACTGCCAAAAAAAACCCTACTTTTACTGGAACTGGTGAAACATTTTAATATTTTAGAATGCTTTTTCTTCCAGACAGATGACAATTGTGAAATGATACGATGACTTTACAAAGGGTTTTCATCAGTGGTGGAGTTATGGAGCTTTCTCAGCACAACTAAGCTTTCCCTCTTTGATTCAAGTGAATAGGGTAAGAATAAGTGGCAAAATTGGATTTTAAAGGATTTCGGGCAACACTGGGATATTAAAGTGCCAGGTTCACCACACTGAACACACATCTCCTTGAATGTTTGACATTTCAACTATTTTCATGATCCTATCTGCAGAATTTGTAAGAGGACAGTGAAACTGAGCTTTTATTAGAACAAAAAAAATGGAAATATCCAGTCAGCAGTTAATACAAGATGTACAGCAGCTAGGAGCCATAAAACTACTGTCTGCTTGGATGTGTGTGTGTGTGTGTGTGTGTGTGTGTGTGTGTGTGTGAGTGTGTGTTTATCTGGATTATCTCACACCTAGTGGCTCAGGAGTGAAGGGTCAGGACGTTTGATCACAACAACAGCACGATGAACAGATTACATACACAGTGAACACACATATGAACTCCTAACCACACACATACACACACACATACAGAGAGAGAAAGAGAGAGGGAGAGAGAGAGAGAGAGAGAGAGAGAGAGAGAGAGAGAGAGAGAGAGAGAGAGAGAGAGAGAGAGTATATTTACTGCAATCTGGCACTGAATGTGTCAGGGTACAGTAATACCATTATGTAGCTAGGTTTTATTGTGTTATTATGTTTAAATGAACGTCAGGCCAAGGTTCAAGCATTTGGGATAAACTGCATGAATTTCAACAAGTTAAATACATTTCTAACAGAAATTATGAGTGAGTGTTTTATGCAATTTTCATGTGTGCTGCCTTATTTTACTGTTGCCTGTTAGGCTGCACAAGCAGTTAGAATAGAATAGAATAGAACAGAATAGATGCATGGTACTGTTGAGAAAGAGGATCCATGCTTGGAACACTGGGCATATATCCAGAGAATGCATGATAATTGTAATGATAATGTTTTTTTTTTTTTTTTTCTCCGTCTCAAACATACTTATGGAGAAATTAAGAATCTTGGCAATAGTAGATAACAGACCAAGCAAAATTGGTCTCCACCACCAGGCTCCACACATAAACAAATATAAATGTATATTTGTTCGTGGATGGATACAGATTATTTATTTATTTATTTATTTATTTATTTGTTTGTTTGTTTGTTTGTTTGTTTAAAATCATGTGGTGTGACATGTCTGATATATCAGAGGATTTCATACTTTTAACTCAACACTCATCAAGTACTGCATCAGCTTCTTCGACAACATGTAAAGTCAATTTACCTGAGGACCTGAGCAAAACATAGAAAATACAACGAGGCAACAAGAAACGGCCATGTAAGCAGAGTTAGAGTTCAAGTTCGAGTGAGACATCTCACTGGGTATTGGTGCCCTCCAGGATTGCTGAAAAGTGGCTTTGTGACATGTATCACAGCCAAATTTGAGAGAGGTATTTGAGAAGAGAGGGAGCTGGATGGTCGGAGTGCTTTAGTGAAAGTATGAGCATGGGTGGTTTGGGTAAGTGTACAGTTCTGTTCTGTTCAGTAATTCTTAATGGCTTTTAGCATCAACCATAATCACTCATGACATTCACTTCCTCTGAAATGACCTTGTGCTGTCGCTCCATGCAGCACTTTATTTCATAGTGCACTTTTTGGACAGCTCACCGGCCTGATGACACAAGTACTGTACAGCTGGACACAATGTCTCTAAGTTACTACTAGAAAAAGATCAGTATGTTTGTATCCTTTGTTCCCTTGTTTACATGGACATATGTATTTTACTTGTGTGCAGTGCAGCACAGTGTAAAGGTATAGTGTGAGAGCAAAGTGCATGTTAATACTTTAATGCAGCCTTCTGCATGTATCGGCATCCATCATCACCCAGTTGTCATCTGAATGTTGCATGCATTCATGCCTAAGTGCCTATACAGCACATTTTTGTGTGCTAAAGTTGTTTTCTCTTTGTTCTTTATGTGTGTGTGTGTGTGGGGGGGGGGGGGGGGGGGGTGGGGGGGTGGGGGGTATATGTGCACACAACAGTATATTTATCCATAGGTGTGCACATCAAATTGTGGAGGTGTGGATATGTGCTTGTCATTTTTCACGCTCTTCTTTCATACCCTCTGTGTGCAACCATGTGTAAACCCAGTAAATATGTATAAGTCCTGCATGTATGCATGTCTGTCCACTTTGCATTTATACCAGCATTCTGTCTTTCGCCAGTTTCTGTGTATGTGTGCATGTGTGTTTGACACTGTGTATGTGTGTGCTGGTGTGTGTGGTGAGAACAGCTGCGATATAGAGCCTGTCGTGGGCGTGGGGTAATTAGTGCAGAAGATGATTGTATTATGTGGACGGCCGACCAGCGCCGGGGTTCAAAGTGAAGGGAGGCAGGTGAGCTTGTAGGGCCTGCAGCTGCATGTTAAACAACTCAAATGGAATCACAGAGGTCCCAATGAGGGGGAGAGAGGGGGAGGGAGAGACAAGGTGAGAGAAAATGAAAGAAAATACACAGCCAGGAAGGAATGATGGCGAAAAGTCAGCATGAGGCAAAACTGAGAGGCACATAGATCAAGGTAAGGTACAGCGAGTAAGAGAACCTCTCTCTCTCTGTTGCGGTTAGGATTTACAGAGCCCGTAAGGTGAAGCCTCATGTTTCCTGTAACATGTTGGCTTTTGTTCAGCTATTTCTATTTAGCAACGACAAATAATCTCTGTCTTTCCAGTAAAAACACATTCTTAAAGGTGCTCTATGCACCATTGCCAAGGGCCAAGGGCCAACTGAAGTGAGGACCTCTTAGACTCAACTGACAAAAACAAGGGATAACCAGATCATTTATAAATGAGATGGAGTGACTATAAGAACCATGTAGACTCAACCATCAAGTCACATACTTATTTCATCATTTTGTTATTTCAGTCTAAATGGTCCTCACTTCAATTGTATAAATAGTGCACCTTTATAATAGTGCTTTGCATGATCCTGAAAGAACCAGAGCACGCACAATATGGAACACAGGAACTGTGAAACTGCTAACAGGTTTTCATGCAAATTTACAACAGTATAAGCTGAACTTCAACCTTTGGGCAGTGGGGGTGTAGCTCCCAGCTAATAACAGCAAGCCATGCCAGATCAATAGCATGACATCCTATGAGAAGCTATGAAAATTGTAGACGCAGACTGCAGAAAAAACAAAATATAGTGAGGCGAAAAGTCAAGCAGACGAAGCTCGTTCCACAAGAGTGAACCTGGGCTTGGATTTCTCCCACTGGTGAGCACTAAAGGAAAGGAAGAGGATGAAAAGTGATGCGGTGTTGGCCTGTTTTCTGTCGGACAGGTAGGTGCCGGCAGACCAAGTTTTTTTTAGGATGGAGATGGAATGTTTTACATTTTGGACAGCCATTTCATTCTGTCACCATTCTAGGAAATGAAAACTCGCTGCTGGTAGTTAGCTTAGCCAGGGAGGAGGGACCAAATTTGAATGTTGTGTTACAAAGTGCAACTGACAAATCCTCCTCTTTCTGACTTAAAAGTACCAAATCAGTTTCATGCTGTGATTTGTAGCAGTCGAATGTTGGTGGACCAGCTTCAAATCATTTTCACTCCCTGACCGAGGCAGGATAATGTCACAGAACTTTATTTTAAATTTGAGTGGTAACCCCAAGGTTGTCAATGATACTATTGTTTCGTCTGTGTACTTTTTAAACCTTTTCAAAACTGAAGTCTCTTCAATCACATTACATAGCAGTCTGCAAGCTGGAGAATAACTTATTAAAAGTGTAGTGGTTGCGTGTCAGTGGACAGTGGACAGACATCTAGACTATGCACACACCTGTAAGCTTCACTACTCTACATAACTACATTATACTAATACGTATCTAGAACATTATAAAAAAAAAACAAAAACAAAAAAAAACCTTGAAGAGAGCAATAGTGAAAATGTGTACCTGCTTTGGCTGTGTGATTGGTGTTGGAATGCGGTAAGACCATCCGGACGATGCATATACAGTAGCGTCAAGTTAGAAGACAAGGCACAGATAGTATATCTCAGTATGCGTCTAAACAATTTTCACCTCTAGGCTAGATGTTTAGCACACGACTATCCAAATGATGTTCACATCCATGCAATTACAAGCATCAAAGCAATACACTCATCACAGTGGCTCTGGGAGCTGGGACTATGTGTGCTGGGTCCAAATTACAAGAATATGTTTTGCAAGGATCCTTTAACACAGTGATAATAAATTGGCTCTTGCAGGTCATCAGGTGAAAAAGCTCAAGGACCCCTTTGTTCCACTGGGGCTGAGTGGAGGTGTAAGCGCTGTTTGCCCTACCTGCTCTGGCTGATTGGCGTTAGATAGCGGTATGACCATCCAAATGATGTTGAGGTTGTTGAGGGCAGCACTGGTGGTGAAGGAGCAGGGCAGAATGGCTGCCTGGCCGCGCGCCACCTGGATGCTGCTCTGGGACACTGTCACATCCAATGCTCGCACACACACTGCAGGAGGGAGGACAGAGGAATGATTTTATTGATATGCAAAAGTAAATTCACACACATTATAACAATTGATAAATATAGAAGAGAAAGAGAGAGGGGGGCAGAGGAGAGCAATATTCTTGCTGATGCAGTTCAGCAGTAACCCAATTGATTCATCCTCCATGATTACTTATAGACCTTTGAGCTCGGCAACAGAATCTAGTTCCTGAAGTTCAAAGCGTCTCTGCAGGCTGCACAGCACAAAGAGTGGAAAGATCATCAAGGCATTTTGGCTGGCTCTATGTAAATTTGACTATACTGGCAAATTTGCCTTTAAAGAGAGACAGAGAGAGAGGGAACTCTGCATATTAGAAATCGCAAGCAAAGCCTCTGCCACAAGCAGATTAATAAACAATATTTTGTAAGGCGAAAGGTCATGTTTAATGTCTCGGCGCATCGCCTTACACAGTCCCTTCCCCTTTGCCTTTTCATCTTTACAAGAAAACAAACATGATTTCTGAACCAAGCTCCTCTTCTGAACCGTTCTGAGCAGCTAAACAAACATCTAAACCATGCTGTGAAAGATCACATTAAATATGTAGATGTTAAATGGGGAAGTCTCTCAAGTTATTCACATGCATTTTCTAAAACAGCTTGACTCTTGCATGGTGGTTCTTGTATGGCCACAGCTTTTTTTTTGCATCAATGCATTCTGAATTAGCCTTACAAGCGGGGATGATAATTGGCATTTTGAATAAAATTTGGTGGCTCCTGTGCATACCAAACAACTGTGAAACTGTGTTGTTACGTACAACAAAGGTGTATTTGCTCAAAAGAACCAGGGAGCAGCTTGACTCATCTGTCAGGCATAACAGACCAAGAGCGACAAATATGTACATGCATCATCCTATTTCTAGACCAGCTAAACACATTATAGGCTAAATTAAGTTAGAGCTCCCCCACAAACATGTATCCATGTCCAAAAACCCAGATGGGACGTATAATCTTATCTGAACATGGTGAGGAGGATGATGGTGGTGATTAGATTACAGATAATTGATCATGCCCCACGAATCGTCCATGCTAGTTACCATGTAAGATGATAATCATGTCATAAGCCAACAGTATAAGCCACTAACATATGTTTGATGAGCCAGTTTCAAGAGCCAGATGGCATGATGTTACAGTGCAAGACATAATGACCTCTCGCAATTTATATTTCTAAATTATATAATTTTTTTTTTTCTAATGACTAAACATATATCCATTTGTTTGTATTACTTCTAGGTCACAGCTTTTAAAAGTCTTTCTCCATCCGCTATGAAATCTGGGCATGTGTTGGTTCTGCCAAGTTTGGGTTTTGAATATCACTGTCATATTGTAGCTGACAGACAGCCTGTTGCTCCCTCTCTGTCTGTCCGAAGCCTGCTGGCCTTCCTACGCCTTCCTTCTGCTGGCAGACACCACACACCCTGCAGCCTCACTGCTGACAGATAGCAGATAGGCAACACTCTCCAGAGAAGCTTACTCCTCCACTCAGTTGTGTAATATTATACAAGACTTAAAAAAAAATCTTGAAAAAAAAAACAAAAAACAAAACAACAACCATGAATTATATCAGTAATTTTACTCAGTGACACTACGATGGCCACTGAAATATGCATGTTTACATTTTATTTAATGCATTATTCATTTTTTAATAACAGTTCTCATACACAATAATGGCCTAAAGCAAGTCAATAAACAGCCTCTGTGATTCTTCTCCATAACTGAGAGTTTCTTAAACAAGGAGACTGTACAATAAGCAAAACAGCATGGCAGGCTTGCTCTCTACTTCCCATCAGCCTCCTCTGCCGCACGTCACAGCGCAGCTAATGACCTCCCATTTGTTATTATTTATTCTTTATTTGGATCCCCATTAGCCGGTCTTCCTGGGCTCCACACTTTACGCAGCCATTAGTCAACACAATCCAGTTTATGGATTTTAAACTGTTTTAGTATAAACAGGCAATTTACAAAGATTATGCACAGATACAATATGATTACAGACCAGGACACTCATTAACACACATGGCTGATTATTGTTTAACATATATGGATGATAGAAAAACACAGAATTAACACTGATACCATATCACATTGAACTTCTTATTACCAAACTAAATATACTGATGTTTTTTTCTGCATTTTTTCTGTGTATATGTATTTATATACTTTGTTTTACTTTGCTGCTCTTTTCTGCTGTGCATTTTGCTTTTTGAGGTATTATCTTCATGATCTTATTTTAGCTGTTTCTCTTTCTACCATAAAACTCCAGCTAACCCCATAAGGCATCCACAATCCCTGACCATCATTGTAAATTAATAAATAAATCGACTCTTTGGTCATGACTCTAATCTCAGAGATCTTCTTTCATCCTCCGTGTACACAATGTTCACTTCCTGTGCAGAATCAATCCATGTTCTTATTGGAGGATTACCAGAGAAGAGGAGAAGAAGTTCATACAAAAGGTTAAGACCTCGGCAGGATGTGTGAGTGAGTTAGTGGTGTGAGATTAAGAGTCACTTTTTATTCTCAAGTCCGCACAGATATTGAAAGTACAAGATTAAGGAGGAAGGAAGGGAGGAAGGAAGGGAGGAAACAGACAGGACAGAAAGTGAGTAAGAAAGAAAGAAAGAAAGAAAGAAAGAAAGAAAAGAGAGAAAGAATAAAATGGACAGGGTCCTGGAGGGATGGAGATGGAAGGAGCATCTTATCATCTCTAAGCCTCCTCCAAGGCAGCAGTCTCTCAAGCCCACAACAGCTGGAGGGCTCATTTCAAAACACTGGATTAGGGGACCACGGCGCACAGAGCCTGTAAGCTGCCATGACCAAAGACTAAAACAGACATACATACACACCACACACATCGCGGCAAACGGACACACTCACACAGGCACGCGAGTAAACATATGTGCACATGCATACACTGTACACAGATGTGCACACATGCCCCGCAAACACAGACACCCACAGAAAGCCGAACACACACACCCACACACACCCATACACACAAGACACTCCACCACGACAAACAGCCATCGACAATACCACAAACACACACATGCAGCCCCACACACACACGTGTTCAAACATATCAGCATGTGTCAACAGTGGCATGTAGGGTAGCCCTGCAGGGACACATCTAAGAGCCAGTGACAGGAAAAGGTAGACAGCTCACCAACTAAATTCTGGGATTGCTTGGCATTGCCTCATGATTGCAAAGACGTCTGCCAAAGCTTTATACCAGCTCTGCTCGACTCCACTCCTCAACTGTGTCCAGTAGACAATTTTGCTTGTACAATACATAATCAAAACGCCTTGATGGGAATGGGTGGTCGGTACAGGCTGAAGGGCGGAGGTGACTCATTGACCAATCAGGCCAAACACATAAAAAATGTAGAAACTATGACTCACACAGACCTGAGGAGTCTGACGTAATGCACCGAGCACAAACATTTCTCCAAATCTGGAATTTCAGGATCAAACACTTTTTTCGGTAGGGAAAAACTCACACAATGTCACACAATCATCCCTGCCTCTAACTGTAGTTTACAGTAAAGTAGCTCTTAAATGCGCCTGAATCCCCTGACTTCTGCTGCCACTCTGCTGACAAAAAGCTAGCACTGCAACACCCTTTAAATATGTCCTGTAGGCGGCTGTTCTGTGAGCTGCATTGCCCAAAAAATGTACACTTGGAATCACTCTAGCTTGCTAATGAGCCATTAAAAAAAAGGCAAGCTATCTACCATGTCCATTTCTGTAGCTGAACTGTCATCTTTTCTCAAAGATAACAACCAAACTATAAATGAGAGCGATTCAAGACAACTTACTACTATTGCCATTCATTTGCAATGTGTTTGTTTGCTTGGTTTTATTTTGCTTCTTTTTAATTATACAGTTGTTATACTATGCGTGGAAGTCTCTTTTTTCCATATACAAACAATAACTATCTGATCAGAAAATCTTGAAAATGCAAACAAATTATAAAAAGACTTCTAAGGCCAGTTGCCATATAGTTATATTACAGAGAAAGATGCAACTACTAAAATATGCAAGGGAAAATACCTTTTTTATCACAGCAAATTACCCTGACAGCTTTCTAAAATCTTTTTTAGGGAATATTCCCACAGACGGGGTAGTGCTTAATACAGTACTTATGTTCCATTATGTTTTTACCTTGTTTTCCTCATTTCCTGCATGTTTCCTTGCTATTCTCCCCCAAGGCTGAGCACAACACAGAGTTTTGAAGTCTTCTCTCACGTCTCAGGGCTGTCGTTCTGCATGGGTGTGATGCAAATGAGCTGTCCATCTCACTTGGTACACCAGCCAACTCGTTTTATTTTTCCCATCATCAAACATCTTGTTCTCCCCTGCTCTCGTCTCCAGCCCCGAGCTGCCCTGAGGCGTCGCTCAGCAGGGCCCAGACGAGCCTGACTGACAGGAACTAGCTAACTAACTCCGCCAGGATCCCCTGATGCTAACCAGCTACTGCCCACAGTTCTGCATAATACAAGACTGATGCCAACACAGTCGTTTGGCTTCTGGCTTCGCTTGGACTCCCTCAAAGCCTCACACATGGCCGTGGGATGCTAACATGCGGTAGCACCTCCAAATCTGAATCTTGCATTCTCAGTCTTTTGATAAAAAATGTAGTCAAATTTTAGGCCTGCCATACTGATTCAATGTAGTCAATTGCCCACTGACAAAAAGTGACATTTAAATTTAGCAAATAAAATATGTCTGCTGCAACGGCTCTATAAGCAAAATAAGCAGCACTTTAATTAGTGAAGTGAAGTATATTCAATTTGAAACAATTAGACTCACAATGGGAGCTCATGTCTGTTTTCAGGCTGGTGGTAAGATGGACAAATAAGCACTGTGTGGAGAGCATTAATCATGCATGTGACTGCATTAATAAATTATGTCTCCAAAAGATAAGCATACATGTGCAAGCTTACAAAAAGGCATACATGACTCTGATTGAGCCCTGTTGGTCATCATCATTGTTGGCTGTATAAAAAAATAAAGCGTGTCACTAAGCATATATCAGTCCAAATACACCCAGTGAAAAAATGTAGGTACCGCCCGCTTTTTACATGACTGACCACATGAATCATCACATGAAAACAATGAGGTCATATTGAATTTGTTTATTAAATCAACTTCAGTGGTGAACATGAGACGGAGATGGCAGAGCACAAGATACATGTCAAAGAAAATGAGCTCAGAAACAGTTTGGACATGGACTGAGCAAAAAGAGGTGCAATTAAGCATTTGGAAGGTGATCCTGATGTAAAGTCAGTGTAAAATGGATAAAGTACTGGAAAAAGGATGTGAGAGGAAGGAAGAAAGGCAGGAAGGAAAAAGGGAGAAAAGGAATAGAGAATAGATGCAAAAAGGGAAAGGAATTAGAGAGAGATAAGGCATGGGGAAAAAGTTTTAAGAGTTACCAGAAGATGGGGTGGGAGAGAAAAGCAGTGGAGAAGGATGCACCATGGGGAGAGAGGGGATGGAATTTAGGAAGGAAGGTAGACAAGGAATAAATCAAACGCAGAAAAAAACGCAAGAGGGGAGGAGTGAGATGTAAAAGGAAGGGAGAGGAGGAGGGAGGATGCGTTTCCAGGGAGGCCTAATTGATAAAGTCACCCCAGGCAGCGCCGCAGCAGCACCGCTTACGGAGTGAAGGGAGAAAACCAGCAGCGGGGTTCCGTTAAAACAGCTCTCTCTGCTCATTCGGGAACCGAGTGTCAAAACTGCTGTTGATTAATGCATGAGAAAACCATACACCTCAGAGCCTGGAAATCTGTGTGTGCGTGTGTGTGCGTATGCCTGCTTACTCACTCTAGTACTAGGGCAAGGTGAAGCCATGATGGCATGGAGAATAAATGGAAGGTGAATGCAACACTCTCACACACATGCACGCACACACACACACTTGATCGCTGCCTGGCAATTCATTTGCATCACAGGCCTGTCTTTTTATTCATGTGGCTCTTTTATTCATATGCTTTACTTTTATTTCAGCTTCAAACAGATACCCGCGATGCTGTGATGTGATGAGTCTCCAGCGCAGCTACACTGGGTGGGCTGGGCCGAACACACACACGCATATAAACGCACAGGCAAACACGCTGTTGTGAAAATACGATGACTGATGATATAGAAAGGCCCAACAAAAGAGATACAATGTGATATACATGTAAGAATGAAATATGTGCCCTTTTTTCTGACAGTGAGGTCAAGTAGATCTGCAGGAAAGAGTGGATTTCTGAATTCTTCAGCTCGGGACTCAAATTCACATTTGGTTTCTTTAAAATACAGTGCAGCATTGAATGAATAGTTGTTTTGTCTTGATGGAGCCATTGCAAAACCTTGTCAAACCATGTCATTTATCATATATAAACGATTTTCAGGTTTCCAAACCATAAAATGTATTTAAATGTCATCGTTTACCATTTACATGCATGATTGTGAACTTCTGTCTGCCACATGCAATAGTATTTTCAAATCTGCCAGCAGATAGAGGCATACATGCTGATACTGTAATGCACAATAATTTTTTCTAAGCATAACACCACATAAGGGAGAGGAAGCAGGAGTGATCGAGCATAAAATCATGTGGCCTCTGCTCCAGGCATGACATTTGGCAGCTCTGATCACATTTTATGTTTTAAAGACATCCTTTCTGTATTCCATCTGAACACATTGTCTTAACCTTTCCACTGAGTCAATCTGCTGTGACAAGACCGAGGTGCTCTCCAAGACTATAAAAGTACGCTAAGAGCTTGAATACACCCACACGTGGATTCACACATGTACACCTACACCTGCGCCCACGTACACAAGCAGAGTCCTGGTCTTTTGCAGGAGACCCAGGGGCTTCATAGCGAGCTGCTTTCATGTAGTGGACCCTGTGATGTTGCCACTGCCTGCGAGGCGCCAGGGTGAACCGAAAGCCAGCAAGCGAAGACATGCGTGTGAAACTCAGGTGGTATAGTCGTGTACCCAGCTGCTCACAGGAGCCTCATCAAGCACCATGCTCAAAGCACAAAAAACAAACCAACCCTGTTTCCTTCCTGAAATGGCATTTAATTACTGTACCGTGCTTTAACAAGACTTTGTTGCCTTTGATGATGTTGGGCTGAAGGATTTCAATACTCCGTTTTCCTAATTGCTGCTGTTTTTTTTTTTTTAAATCAATTTTCCACACACTTTTCCAAGCACATATCCACTTTCAGAAAAGCTTCTTGCCTCTACTTCTACAAGTACTGTACATGATTACTTGCGTGTGCCCGCTTGCATTAACATCTTCAGCCCTGCTGGTCCTGTTGTTTGGATTGGCATTGCTGCTGTGTTCAAACTCACAGAAATTTATTTTAAATTCTAGTGGAGATCTCAAGGTTTCCAAAGATACCAAATATGTCCTGCTGAATTGCAGGGAAATGTGTATCAAATGATGCACGAGACGTCTAGAGATTTTCTATTTGATATAATGGAGCAGTCCTCAAATAAAGGCATCTTGGGTGGAATATTTCACTCAGCATGGGTGTGATGTAGCTTCAAGGAGGCTTTGCAACCATCAGATAGGCCTACAGAATATGCATGTGATGTCATAAAATATGGAAAACATGTTTTTTTTACACCACATAAGTGAATATTTAAGGGAAAATCAGAATTCGGGGGTTAATCGTTTTTAATAACAGTCCCTGCTACATCTGACTGTAGTGAACAACCTATTTAATTCCTCACACAGTGCGCACACACTGGACATAAGACTCTGATGTCTTTTACGTAAATAGAAGTTACACATCAAAGTAAACAAACAGAGTCTTCTGGACAGGCCTGTTTATAACCATAGACCACAGGGACCACATTATAAAAGGTCCTCATTCATTTTTCACACAGAGGCAAATGTTGGCCCTCTTCACCACTGCATGCAGAGTACACAGCCTCCGTTTACCAGAAAGCCTGATTAGCTAAAGCTTGCGAATGTCTTCAGTTTGTGCCTGTCTTGTATGTGCTTATTAAAAGGTTCGAGATTTTATGCATAACCTTGTGACCAAAAAACAAAAAAAACAAAACAAAACAAAAAAAACAAAACAAACAAACAAACAAACAAACAAACAAAAAAAACCCCACAATAAATCAAATGCAAATCTGTAAAATGTATTACAAATAGGTTTCAGGAATCAATGTATGAAAGGACAGGGACTTCTTCAGATTAATCTCTGTGGTTGGAAAACTCAACAGTTTACACTCATTCGGGAGAAATCAAGGGGGGTTACTCTCAGTCGCTAAGGGACTTAGGTGGGTCAAAGGAAACTCAGATGATGATGTCAGCTGAGCGTCTGCCAGAAGTTTTGCTCATGACTCCCTCTGTTTAATCCCTGGTCTCCTCTCCTCATTCCCTCCCTCTATCCTTGCCTCCTCAGCCTCTCCCACTGAACCTCATCCAATGAAAGAGCCTTAAAAACCTCTTGCTCATCCTCCCCCTCATCCCCTGCCCCGCCCATCACAGTTGACCTATTAGCCACAACTGCCAGTTCCCTATCGGGGTCCACTGACTAGCCTACATAGCTTAATACTCTCCCGCTAAACTCTACTGACTAGCCCAGCTTTAATGCGTTCCTAATGCAACACTAGCGTAAATACCAGGCCATATAGCCCACATATAATCTATAGCAGATCAATGGAATCATAGCATTGCTCATACTGTTCCCTTATAGCCAAGCTTACACAGGCTCCACAAACATGGAGGAGTTTACATCCACCAGGATCCATGGATATTCACAGTATACAACATACCAAGAAAATCTATCTTATGTTTTATGAAGATAGGGCATTTAAGCAACAAAAACTATATAAATGCTTTTCTAAAAATGTTAATGATGTTCATCTGTTGGTGGTTTAGTATACCATAACCAGAGGTCATAGTTTACACAGCCTTTTTGGTTATCCCTACACCAGTGCCTACAATGCTATGTGTAAATGAGCTTACACATGTAAAGCTGGCCCTGTGTTGTACACAAACAAGCACACACACACACACACACATAAATTAGCAGCGCTTGCCATATTGCTCCTGATAAGGCTGAGAGAGATACTGCTGCAGACACTGCAGCTCACCACTGTAGGTTTACAGCATAGATCGCTCTCTGGAATCAGCACATGGTTGCCATCCAACCATAAGTTATACGTTTTATCCAACGCAGCATCAAACACTTTTTTTTTATTGAACACATTCAAACTGAAGTGCAACATATACTCCATTTATGCACTTATGCACTAAACTTTATTATTGTGATTTTTGAATGTAAGGCAAATGAAGATAAATAAAAAAGTAGCATACCAATAAAGTAATGAGTAATACAGTAATGAGTAAAAAAGTATTTCTCAAATTAGCCCAAGTCTGATCACTAATCCAAACACACTGGAGAAAGTATAGCAAACAAGCTAGTGGGCAGTCAAACCAACCAGTGGGCTTGGCCACACACACTGAGCGAGCATAAAGTTAAAGTAGGCCACTGCCCCTCGTGCACAGATAAGCCTGGGCACTGGAAGACTGCTGCTAAAGCAGCAAACAGATGGCTCTGCACATGCAGCCCTGGACACAGCCACACACACACAAACACACACAAAGTCCGAAAACATGCACTCAAAAACCAACTTCACTAGAAAACACTAATCACAAACACACTACTCTAATCTACAACACTGTTCACATGGTTACAGCTACCGCACAGAGCAAAATTTCCCTGCTTTGCATATTGTCACTACATGTAGCCCTATACTCTTTCAACAGACAGCTGACGCCCCGGTCCTGGATTTATCCAGAGAAGCCGACTCTGTTCCTGTCACCAAGCAGCCTCCACACCGTCTGTGTGTGTAGTAACTCCATTCCCTGGCAGACTTGCATGTTTGGCAAACCTGTCACAACGTCTGCACGTAAATCTAACATCCTGGCAAGCATACTGATCTGCCAGTAAGATGACATGATTGGCAAGGGGCTCTGTTTTGCTATTTGGCAGCTGCCACCCTGAAGTCCCATTTAACTGGGTGACAACGGCCTGTGATCACTGGCTGCCAAAGTCAAAAGGAAGTGACATAAAGGAGGTAGGTATGTAAGGAATTGTTGGTATAATAGCAAGGGTGTAAACATAGCTATGCTCCTCCAGTCACACGGCACAACAGAAAACATATCAATACCTCAATATCCCATAAAACAAGAATATGACTGTTCTCCAAGAGTTGAAGGGTGCACAATGTACAATTTTACTGGAGTGAGGACGCTTTTGACTCAGATGACAAAAACATGGAGGAAAAACTGAGGGTTGAAACTCATTGGTGGCCTGTTTACTCTGTAAGTTGAGTCTAAATTACTATTACTATTACTTCAATCACCCTACAGTTTTACTGTTTTGTGCACCTTTAGGTTACTTCTCTAACCCTGAAGTGGGCCTTTAATAGAACTCAGTTAAGAGCTCTACCCGCTTTGTGTAGATAACACCCCACACTGCTTTTCTACTTTACACATCTTTTATGTTTTAACTTTTTGTACTGATGTTCCCTGTTTGTGTAATAACCTTTGGTTCATTTTTGGAATGATGTGACTTCCAGTTTTGTCAAATTATGATCTGTATTCACAATGTGTTGGAAACACTTACTGCGTACCCTTAAATCCCATCATACTTACAGAAGACTGTGACTTTCCCAAATGGAATATCTTAAAATGTTCTGGAGACACTTTGGGACGCCCTGATTGTGCTGGGAGGACCACAGTATTACAGGAAACCAGCGTAGCTTTACTCCTGGCGCTGAGTGCCTGCAGGTAAGACTAGACCTCTGGCACTCTCCCCACTGTCTGCAGGCCACAGGTTACTGGCGTACACAGTCTAAGCCTCTCAGTCACCCAGCCAGCAGATAATACTAGAGGGCTATTCCTGGAAGCAGCGTTTAGCCTCAGGTAACCTTGTCTCAGGCCCCTTAGTTACGTAGTAATTGGCCTGGAGGCAGAGATTGCCCTCTATCTGATTGTCATTCTCCACTTTGTTCTTTCTCCACTTATTTTTCCGCACAATCCCTGGCTTTCTTCCACTCCCTCTTTATCTCTCGCATCCTTTTTTCCTTACTCTCTGTCTGAAGACAATGATTTTAAGCCCACCAACACAGGCAGGGACCCGTGGGAACATAGGCTTCTGCAGGTGACTTGGTCAGTACAGAGCTCCTGGAAGCACAGCCAATAATGATTTACCGCCTATCTGAGTCCCCCTGTGCCTTACCTTCAGAGTGAACTCTAGTTCAACTGATTTATGGACTGCCAGAGGAAAGTAGAGAGCGAGGCTGAAATGCACACCTGGGGTTGTGGTGTGGCAGAGACCTGTGCCTTATTTGAGTTGTGATAGTGCTTCAGGCCATCCTGTATCTGTGTTTCTTAACAGCTAGATATTCAGGAGGAAGCCGTAAAATTATGCAGAAGAATACACATTCATTCTATGGTTTTTCAATGTGGGGTCAAGGGGGGTCCCTTGTTGGTCCATAGCAAAATAAGGAATAGTTTAATTTCACTTTAATTTAATGGTTGTTAAAAGAAGAATGGCTATTGTAGCATCATGTTTTATTGTCACCACTTTTAATCTATTTGTTGGTGTTCAAGTGTGACATTTCAGCAGTTTCATACTATAGACAAATCATTTTATCTTTTCATAACAGGGATAAAATTACATTGAATGGTCTGCAGTTTAATGAAAGTCATCTTGGAGATCTGGAACATGAAAAAGTTTGAAAACTGCTGCATTAAACCAATGTACTAGTATATTATTGTTGAAGTTATTGTGCTCTTGTTGCTGTTTGAATTCATGTGCAGGTGAACTGATTTAAGACTCTGGGCCTCAACATAAAATGTACAGTACGCTCAAAATGTCATGTTGTAAATGAAGTGTAGATGTGCTTTTCAAATACAATACACAAGAATATGAAGTAGCTAAGAAAAGTGTAATGAGTAAAGAGCAGAGAGAGCCGCAGTCTGGGTACATTCATATGAAGTGAGACAGAGACAGTTCAGCCCAAAGTCGAGGCAGAGGTAAGCATTTCTTCACCCAAGGAGAGAGGACGGTAAGTAAGGTTGGAGCTAGAAAATGCACTCAGCAGAATGCAGGTCTGTGCCAAGAAGGCAGATCAGGTATTTGATGTTTAGTTAACCAACATTCATGAAGGGGAGTAGTCATGGAATTGCCATAGAATCCAATATTAAAATACGATTTCAAGAGTAGAATTTATCACAGCTCCCATGGCTGAGCTATTCCTTCTTATCAATGTTTTATTGCTTAATGGATCTAATAGAGTTTTACTGAATAAAAGTGTGATTGAAAGTGTGATCTGTGTGCCATTTCATGTAATATTCGACACATTCACAGTCGCGTTTCTTTTTGTCCTTGTAGCTTTTAGTTGATTAGTAGAAATTTTAATCAACTCGACCAACTTGTCATGTAAATCTGTTTTTTGAAACATCTTGTTCACAGACAGATACAACTATTGAAAAACCTTCTTGACGGAGGTAATGATCTCAGTAGCCACAATAAGACATTTCCCATAGTTGAGTTATTTTTTTCTGGTCAGTATTTCACTGCACATTTCATATATCATGAAAACCACAGCAATTAAACCCCTCTACAAAGTTTCACATAAATCCTTACAATACTTTTTGTGATATCTGACTCACACACAGACAGAAACCGCAATTACATAAGCTCTACCCTCTCTTTGACAGAGGTACAGTAATTGACGCAGTAAAGATGCACTGGTATCACTCTTAAGTTAAGTTACTTCAAGCTGAGGCAACTTAACAAATAGACTTAGACCAACTAGTTTAGGACAGTATAGTCATGAGCATTAATTAAAATCTTTTTTCTGTATGTGTGTTCCGTGTTGGTTTTAAAGAACTGGGGAAAATTCTCTGCTACATCCCTATAGTCAGCTAACATAGTGCTAGAGCAGGCAGGACACCTCAGCAGTTCTGAATAAATGTGTTTTCTAGGGACAGCTTGTCAGTCAGACAGACAGGAGGGGAGGCTGTCAGGGGACTGCAGGGAACAGAGGGAGCGCGTTAGAGCCAGAGCAGACCGCACCACTAAGGCCGTTTCCCCACAGGAGCTGCCGAATTGTTTCAGCAACGTCAAAATGATGTCAATCCTGACATCCCTTCCCTCCGTCCTTCCATCCTTCCTTCCTTCCTTCCTTCCTTCCTTCCTTCCTTCGTTCTTTCTCTTTCTGTCATTGTTTGATTATTTGTTTCTTTCTTTCTTTCTTTCTTGCTTCCTTTCCTTCCCACCTTTCTCTCTCGATGCCATCTGCCCTTCCCTCTTTCTCCATGATTTGTCAAAATAAACTAAGACATAAAACATACTCTTATCCAACCACACACACACCCTCACACCCACACCCACACCCACGCTGTGTAACATCAGCTTTGTCAAACCTGCGCTATATTTGAAGTAAAGGTCTGGGAAGCCATTGACTGCACTTCACCAGCTGTCACTCACTCACACACACACACACACACACACACCCTTAACTTTGCATCCCACATGTCTCAGGATCAAAGGTTAGAGTTTGTGATCTCCCTGTGAGCAACTGCCGGGAGCCGACTGCACCCTGACCGAGGGCCGACCAAGTGGTGCGTGTTATTTAGGAAACAAGTAACGGCAACTATCGATTCCCTGTTAATCTCATTTAACAATCCTTTTTTCCCTCCCCAACTCTATCCTGTAGAGCTATTTATAGATCAGCCTGGCCTTCTTTTGATTAAACTTTTTTTTTTCTATTGCTGGTGGTGGTTCCTGAGCTAGAGGAGAGCTTGGGTTACCATGAAAACATATGAAAGAGAAACAACAGGGTCCATCCAGAGTAGAAAATTTCCCATTTTACCTAATAATGGCGAATTCCTCATTGATATTCAGATGCCATATTGCACTGGAAATATTAATAATAATTGGCCATATAAGGGGTAACTACACAGTAGAGAGCCTTTGTTACAGCACAGACACAAAATGTCCTATGATTACCTGAGTTTATGTCTTGAAATGGAAATACAACCATGTGGACCAACATCAGAAACAGCCAACAAAACAACACAGAGGTAATTGAAATAATTGTAATATAATTGTACTGGCACCATCATATTTGTTGTCTTTTATTTCTGTATCAAACAAGTTCTGCTCTCTTTCTACTAATCAGGTATAAAAAATAACTCTAAGATCATTTTGAAATAAAAAAATTTGGGAATAAATCACAAAGTACTTCTGCCTGGGGAGTCTTGGTCTTTCTGCCAACTCCCTTTGATATGTGTTTCTATCTGGATGTTGACCGGCATGGTGATGGTTTCCCTCTCTTTCTGCTATTAGATGCTAGTGTGGGTCAAATGCTGCCTCAGCAAACTCTGTGAATCGAGGCTACATTCTCATTCTGCACACCGGTCAAATTTACATCCCATTTCATTCAGAGTAAACTTTACTGTACTTACACACCCACCCACCCACACACACACACACACACACACACACACACACCTCAACACCCACTATCATTCCTCTGGTATTCAGCAAAAAAGCAGCTCTAAAAAAATCAACACAAACATGCTGAGTCGACGCTCTTTGGGCAACGAGGACTGTTTCTGAGACAGCAGAGAAACCAGGAACTAAAGTGCAACACACACCGAGACTGTAAAGAGGTACAGACGCTCTCTTACATACTGATCAATAAAATCGCACCTCCCTGACCAGTTGTCCATCTGAATGTTTCATATATTCAGATGAGGAGATAACCCACCTCTTGGAAAACATGAGCATTTGCTGGTAAAGTTGAATTGATTTTACCACTGATAAAACACTGCAGAAACATTTTAAATAATGTAATTGTTTCAATAGTGAGCAATAAAAGTGGATGCATATCATATATATAAACTTTGTGGAATTTCTAAACCCTCAATTGAATTTCATGTCTGGTGTGCACTGTTTCCACAAATGCTGCATGTGAACCTTCATAACCTCAAAATACATAAAAACTGTCACATATTTGGAGCCCTTGGATCAATAGATTCTATTTTCCCTGTCAAGGAAAGCCCTTTAATCCATCATAACACAATATAAACAAACCCATTGGTTGGGTGCAAGTGTGGCAGTGGGAATGATGTAACAAGAAAAAGGGTGAAATCTTAATGATCAGGTAAGATTTCACCCTTGACAGCGTTTCAGGCTACGGTTAGAGAGTATTGATAAGAATTAAACAAATACTACAGCAAAAAGAACATATTTAAGATAATACACCAGATAAAAACAACATTGAAGCTAAAATAAATGAAACAAATTTGAGATAAACATCAGGATATGCTGAAACAGAGCTTCTACTGGTTCAAAGAATTCCTGCAGTGTTTATTCCTATGAACCTACAGACCCGAGTGTGAAGTATTCAGCATGTGGAGGGAGCTGTTCCTTCACATTTTTACTGTAGACTTACATAGCAGAGGTTCCAGGGTGCATCGTTAGCTGTTAAAAGTCATGAAATAACAAACTGGACCCTTAGATAAAGTCCCCAGTGCCTTAGTGCCTCTGTGCGATAGCCTAACAAAACAGACCCAAGCCGTCATCTGACTCATTTTGTGGAGCTGACATGAAACAAGTGCAGTGACACTTTTAAAGTCCAGTTTTCAAAGTGCATTGCAGCACTGTGTGGTCCAACACTGTCACACCACCACCAAGTCTCTTTGGTTTTTGATTTGATTTTAGCTAAAGATGATGATATTTTGAGATTGCTGAGCTGAATATAACAACTATACATGAACTGTACATGAATTTTGATGATGTAAAAGGTTTATTCATATTAATATGACAACTTTTGAAGTTTTTGAAGTTTTGGAGCTTTTTTTAAGTACTGATGATATCTGGGATAATAGTATTAGGTATTATGGAATGTGATGCTTCTTGCTACAGTATGTAAGGTCACTATGGGAATGATGGCTTCAAACTGAAGAGACAACAGCAGAGTTCAGAGGTGCAGCACTGTGTGTTTTGCAGTTTTTGTAGCCGGCGTGGCTGCACTTTGGGAGTTAGTTAATGCTGTTGTCTGTCTGTGACCTCTTCCTCTGTAACAGGCGCCTCATACGCCTGTGTGTATGTGTTTGTGTGTGCGTGCATTTGTGTTTGCCGGAGCAGAGCCCCAATGCTGAGCACATCTGCTCCGGACGCCCCTGGCACTGCCATATGGCTGGCAAACACGCCTCCTACTCCTCCTCCGCAGAGAGAGAGACAGAAAGAGAGAGCTTGGAGTGAAAGGAGAAAATTAGTGAAAATGAGTGTGCGTGCATGACAGAGAAGAAAGAGTGTGAGAAAAAGCGCAAGGGAAGGAAGACAGAAGTGAGTAACAGCTGACGAGTGAGGAGCAGCACGTGCCTCCCATTACGCTCAGCTGACGGAGCCACTGCATTCCCAAACACAGCCATGCCTGGCCCACCCCGGCTATACTAATCTCTGCTATTTGCACCAGACCTGGGTCAAAGAGTGCTTGCGTAATATTTCTTAGAAACATTTTTTACCTGATCGGAGTGGGGATGATCATATCAGGACAAAAAGGCAAAAAGGCATGATCATATCACTACACTGACCCCCTCTTACATTTCAAACTAATTTAAAAATTTTATTGCTGCCTTAAACAGCCTTGCCCCTAAATACGTCTCAGATTTATTAACCTGGTACGTGCCCTGTAAACCAATAACAGCCACGGGTGGAGCCCTGCTTGTTACTCCCAGACCACAGTTTATGACAAAGCCAACACACATAAGTCTCCAGCTTCTTTAGAATCCCCTCTTAAAACGTTCCTGATAATTTTTATTCTTATTTATTTGATCTTATTCATTTTACCATCTTTACTTTCTCTGCGCACGTCATTTGGCCTTATCCCTATTTTATCTGCATGAACCAGTTTTAGCACTCTGTAACATTGTTAAGAAAAGTGCTAAATAAACAAAGTTTATTTTTATTTATTTAATTAAAGGGTGATACAGTAGCGCTGTCTGGCTAAAACCTCTTTGGTGTAACTTTTGGTGAGGTATGTGCTTTAACTTCAAACGAAAGATTGCACGGTCCTGTGAGATGACAACCCTACAACCCTTGGGTTTAAAAAAACGTCCAAAACACTGGGATCAGGATCAGACTGTATGATATGTACATCACAGTAGTCACCATGTCAGATTGGGCATGCATAGCGGCATTCATTCTTGCCATTTCTTTGCTGAGAGACAGACCATGCTACATGTTCGACCCCGACCTGTCAACACATGCCGTCTTCTATGATCTAGCACAGTGAAGACGGTGAGGTACACACATCACAGGTGTTACACTTTTTTAGTGTAGCCCAAAAAACATCTGACACTCTAGAGTTTATATCAGGGTGTCATGGGCTATCCTAGATGACAAATCTCACTTCACTTTTTTTTTTTTTTTTAAGTCACAGTTGTTCACAAACTTCACATTCAGGCACAACTATGACAATTTGTTGGTCAAGATATAAGTAGGTCATAATCAGACCTATTTCCAGACCCTAATATTTTTCCTACTTCTTGAAATATTTCCATTTCGAAGATGCAAGATATTTACCCAACAACAGCAGGGGGTAAGTTATCAGTCACAGAATAGCATTCCGTATTATAGATATACATACAGATAGATAAAGATATAGTCATTGTTGCCCTGCCGGAAATTTGTTTCCACAGCCTGTACAACACAGAAACATGCACCCAACCATACCTCAACATACAGATATACATACAGACAACTCTCCCAACCCCCCACCAGTGTCCCAACACATACACATGTATCACACACAGAGATAAGCCTGGGTGTTGACTATGCAGTTGCCAAGTGATGGTGTTAACGTTCTTGTGTTCATTGTATAATCCAAACCAGCAACTCCACCACCACACTGGTAAACAATCCAACACATCACTGGAAGTCCATTCATTTCCTACTCTATAGATCTGAGCGAGCAGAGACTGCTGACATGTTGATTATCTACAAGCTTGTCGGTCATGTCAAGTTGCCAACAGGTGGACTTTGCACAGTCTTCAGCTGTCAACAGCCAACCAGTTCTTTCAGCTTCCTTATGACTTTGTCCATTGAATACTAGTTCTGCCTGGCAAGTGCAAAATGAATGAGAAGTTGATCAAAAGCGCTCAATGTTTCCTAGTTTTGGACAACTTGTTTACAGGAATAAAAGTCTCAAAACTGGAGCTTGAGGAAACAGCAACTTCTAGACGTTTTAGACACAAAAGGGGCAGAGGAAAAATAAAAGAGGCTGACAAATCAATATGGAGTGTGAAGCAGCATGGCAACACATCGCAAGGTTGTATTAAATATTGTAAAAATAACTTTTCAAGTGGTTTCATTGTGTTAATTTGCATGTCTTACAGATTCAGTCAACACAGAGACAAAAGCTTAGACACTGAAATCAAAATTGCATATGCATGGTGATGTAATCTGCCTGTGATGAGATTTTAAAAGCTGGTGACAGACAGCGAAGCAAATCAAAACATTTCTGCTGGCTTCCAATGGAAGGGAAACAGCATTTATAGAGTGGAAAAGCCTTCAGACTTAATAAACCTCATAGCAACTCTGAAGCTGTCTTATGTACACAGGTAGTGAAACTGAGTGTATTTGAAACACATCTTGGACTCTTTCTTATGTATATATGCACACATGACACATTGTGTAAATAAGACAGGAAGGTTTCTCTTTGACAGAGCTAGGCTAATGACTCTTATAGACTTCAAGTCATTATGCTAAGCTAACACAAAATGTTACCCATAGGAACCAAACCACTGGACGTACAGAGGTGAAGATGGTATTGAACATCTTGTCTCAGACTGGGTAAGTCAGAGAAAGGGTATTTTGCCCACAGCATTGGCGTATTCCTTTTAGAAATGTGCAGAGGCATGAGGCCATGGTATCGATGCAATCAGATCTCCTGGTCCCACCTCCAATCGGTCAGAAAAGGGAGACCCATCAACAAAGCTCATTGTGTGCATCCATGCTGTAAGCCTCTGTGCTGCTGGGCACTAACACCCCCCCGTGCCCTCAGAGGATACCATATGCACAAAAACAAATGATACAGAAAGACACAAGATACAGTTCAAACTACTCATTTTGCTTTTGATGGTTTCAAAGGCAAGAGCACGCACTGATGTTGAGGGCACGCTTGTATCTGACATGTGGATCTCTTTGAGCGTGATGTACCAGTATCAGAGGCACCAGGCCGAGATCCTCACTCTTCCTCTCTCCTTCTTCCCCCCTCCCTATCTTACCAACATTGTCATCTCCTCCCCCTTTCTCATCCTCGTCCTCTTCTCTCTCATCTCTCTTCTGCCCTCCTCCTCTTTGCAATCACTTCTTATCTCCTCCAACTTGCTCTCCCGCTTCTCTCCTCTCTTTTCCCCCCTCCAATTCCCCTCTCCTCTCTTCTCCTCTCCTCTCTTCTCCTCTCCTCTGCTGCCTGGGGCTTGTGATGAAGGCTGCGTTGATATGAGGAAATCAATACCTCCACTACATCTGTTGTCAAGGGGCAGGTCAGAGACTGTGTGTGTGTGTGTGTGTGTATGTGTGTGTGTGTGTGTGTGTGCGTGTGTGTGCGTGTGTGTGTGTGTGGTGGGGGGGTGTTGCTGTATAAACGCAAGCCCATTGATCCTCCCTCTGTGTGTGTGTGTGTGTGTGTGTGTGTGTGTGTGTGTGTGAGGGTGCACTCAGGCTATTCAGGACGGGCTCCCTGACTGACAGGCAGTGAGTTGATTCTGGGTCTGAGAGAAGAAATGTGCATGTGCCTGTGTGTGTGCGTATGTGTGTGTGTGTGTGTGTGTGTGTGTGTGCACACTGCATACATACAGTACTGTAAGCACACCTCTTTTTATCTATGTGTGATCATAAGTGTTGCTGATGCAAAGCCAGAGGAATTAGGGTTCACTGGCCCCTGCAGAGCTGCATCTGGACAGCATTCTGCATCCTTCAAAACAGAACACAGATAGGCTGAAGTACAGATCTTGGAGGCTTCTTGTAGCTCTGTTCAAGGGTTCGACATTGGAGCCATTCTACATTATCCCTTTGTGATCCATCTCTCACTCTTTCCCTTTCTATCAAGCACTCTCGCCTTGTGCCTGTCGCACTTTATCCTACCTGCGAAGGAAAATCCATATGAGCTGGACAGCAGAACTGTAGGTTTTATTAATGGGGCTTAACATCTATCTGAGGAGGGTTACACTGTTGATGGCTTGATATATTAGCCTAAGCATTTCAGCCCTAGCAGTGAGAAATGCTGTTCTGACTGAAATAGAGTTATAAAATGGGCAAGGCTATCTTGGTGTGACAGGATTCCTATTTATTTTCCTAAATGCACTGTTAGATGATGGCCTATTTGAGCCCTTAACACTTGGATGAGCACAAAACTCTCCCAGGTGAATCAACAGTACAAATAAATAACAGTGATGACATAATTCAGTTTCAATTTTAAAAAAGTCAAAGGTACAAGACTGGGTACATGAAAACAGAGATAAATCGACTATGAGTCTCATAGTGTGCTGCCTCAAGAAACAGCCAATCAGTGAGCTTGAAAATGTTGTTGCCCACACTGGTGAAGTTGAACTCTGTATAGCTTTGACACATCAACTCAACAACGGTGCAGTATTCTGCTACTGATCGCAATCACCAGTCCAGAATGCAATATAATGTTATATTGAATATGTTTGATTATATAAAATGGGATTAACTGTAATCTTCACATACTGGAAAAGTGGATTTCTCAGTAACGGTGTTGAAATATTTAGAAGCAATGGCCACAAAAACCCTGTGGTGTTTCTGATTTATCCAAGAGACTTCCATGATTGAGTGCCGACTTATATTGTGGCTACTGTTAAAAGTAAAAATTAGAAATGGGGGAAAGCAATGGGTAAGATACTTTGTGAACCTGTGGCTCACTTTGCAACTCTATAGCAACTATTTGGATGACAACTCAGGGAAGAGTCCAGAGGATGATGTTTAATTGTTAATTCATTACATTTATTGTGTGACAAAGATTTTCAATCCACACTGGAGCTTCAGTTCCTATTGGGTACACATGGTTCTTATCGTCAGCCTGATAAATTGCGAACTTGTTTTTAGCCAGTTGAGTCTCAACGTTCTTCACTTTAGTCGACCCCTGATGTGATATTTCATGACATTATAACATGTCAGTGGTTTACTACATGGACTGCCACTGCAGTGCTGCTCTGTCAGAGTTCTCTGACACATTGACTGAAGAGTCCAAACTGGGTGCAAGTTCAGTTTAGTCAGTGAGAGTTATTAGCATGTTCCTCTCCTATAAGCAGGCATAGGCTGCGATTCTTTGTTTCAATACATCTACCTCCCTGCAAGTGTGTGCACGTGCATACACACACACACACACACACACACACACACACACACACACACACACACACACACACACACACACACACACACACACATATGTATAGATTGAACACACCCCTCAATAATCAGTTGAGCTATTCACACTGCTCTCTGCTCGGGGCTACACGCAGAATGAATGCATTCATCATGTAATTACTGTGGAGGCAGTCACACACTTCATCAGTCTATTCCTGTCTCCAAGAGCACCAGAGAGAACACTGAACGCATACAATTTCCAAAAGATATTATGAGATTTTTATACCTCTATCTAAGGAAAGTCGAGAAAGAAGAACACCAGCAGAGCAGGATTTACGAATCATCAAAGTGCCGTCCTGTCTGATTCAGATGTCTACTCTCAAGCCGTATCACTGAAAGAAGAGAATTCAGGGACGGCGGATGCTGGAATGATTGAATAGGCTGATAAATCTTTAAAGCCACTCTCATCCTAAGAAATATCTTCAAAAATACAACTGTCTTCCTCACAGAGAAGATAAGTGGCAATTCAGAGAGGCATCAGTCTGAAATCAGAGGGGTTGGGAGAGCCATAAAAGCAGAGGTGTCTGCAGGGGATATGATGATGTAGGGGGTGAGATATCAAAGGTGAAGCCTTAATGTTGGGTGATGTATGGTGTTAGGGGTGAGCAGGCCAAAGGCTCCCAGTGGGGGCGTACTGGAAATCAATGGTAGTGTGAAAAGACGTGGAATGGTGAACGTCATATCGGATCTCTGAACGTGAAGGAAGCTCAAGTTACCTAATAAAACACAGTGATTAGTGGCTGAGGGGTTGACCGCAGATGTCGGCAAATATAAATTCTGCCTCCATGTGAACTTAAGGAGGTTTAATAGGTACGGGAAGGGATATAAATAACAGATCTATTTACTGCGGCCTGCAGGTGATCTCTCTCAGCCTTTCACTCAGATTTATTTCTGGTGTTTATTGTGTATTTATCATTTGATTGTGGATTTTAATGAGCATATTCATGTGTGTAATGTCATAATATTTTTCTCATGAGTGAAAAGGACTGACTTCCCCCAAAGAAAAAGGGCACATTTGTGTGAGGAAGAGGAAATGTTAAGTCAATAGTCATATTGTTTAATAATCACTGAAAAAGTGCTATGCTGATGCATTTTCAATTAGGTTTCATCAAGGCCCCGATGAAGGCCTGGCAGACTGAAACATGTCGGTGATACTTTTGGGATTTTCTTTTTCTCTCTTTTTTTGTTTTTTACTGCATCTGCTTGTGCAAAATTGAAAGTGAAACTGAGACGTCCTAGTGGTTCAGCTGGCTAAAGCACACGTAATCACTGTGTTTTGGGTTCAAATCTGACCTGGGATCTTGGTCATCACAGTCTTTCCTTTTGTTTTGGTTTTTAATTATGTAACCATGACAATAAAGGCTTTTTTTTTTTTTTTTACTTTCTACCTGCTGACAAGATGCCTTGGCTTTCTGGAAATGAAAAATGTAAGAACATTCTGGAACAGGAGTCTGAATAGCAAATACCTCCACCTGTTGGGTGACTTCTTCACCAATGAACACCTGTTTGCACTCTGACCAGACCGTCGAAACACCTCTTTTTCTTGTTTTTACTACAGTGGGTGAGTGCACTGAATGAGCACTGGGATGCAGACATTATGAATGACATCCTGCAGTAACTACTGTATCTGATCATTACGAGTGTCTTTTCAATCTTATTCATGCATTTCAGTGTCTTTAGGATCTCATTCAGTTTTGATTTCCCCGAATCATTAAATTGGCATCTTAGTTTGTAAAATGCTAATTTAATGGTGCAGAAGGTGGTGTGTTATTAAATCAACCCCCCAGTCCCCCCTCCCCTCCAAATCCACCCACCCTTTGGGGCTCTGAGTCATGACACAAATCGCCCTGTAGGCGTAAAGTGAAAATTATAAATTAAGGCTTAAGACGTTTATTGATCAAATCATTGACTAAATCTGTTGAGTGACGAGGTGTTTTCATTACCAGGGCTATTAATAGCTTCAGAAAAAAAAGAGAAAGAAAATAATCACTCCATATTGTTCTAGTGCTTTTTTCTCTCTGCGGTACAGCTCACACATCAGGGGGTAGCGCGGGTGGTATCGCTGTGTGAAATTTTACGCCGGGGCCAATGAAAGCTTTTTCGACACAGCGTCATTTACATTCAAATTAATTCCATCAAAAGCAAAGCTGAATGTTCAATGAGCGGAGAGTGGGGCTAGCTGTCATCACCCTCTTCTCCGGAGAGAGGAGGAAACAGAGAGAGAGAAGCAGGGTGGAATGTTGAAAGTGAAGTAAGGTGACAAAGATGAAAATGAGAATAACTCCTGATTTTACCATTTGAGAGACGTATTTGGAACACAGAAAACACAAATAAATCACAACTGATTCCTTACTGCTCACTGTGACCTCTGAAAGAAAAAAACGGCATGCAAGTCATTTGCACACTATTGCAACACAGCATATTGTTTATCCATCCTTCATTGACTACTGCTATCCTACTCGCACCAGAACAATCATCACTATTGATCCATGGGAATCAATAACAAAGCTTTAACCAGCACCAGTGCCATCTCACTCACAGCTCTGAGGCAGGGCAGAGCCGCCCAACAGCTTGCCTGTAGCGGCATAATTGCGTAGCATGTCAAAAACACTAATAAATAAATCAGTGATTACTTCCCTTTGTGAAGTGCTGCACCCCCATTATTGAATATTCATGTAGGTAAATACATGCGTGCAATCCCCTCTACTGGGTTTTACAGTTTTGTGTTTTTTTTTTTTTTTTTTGCCTGTAGTTTTAAAGCCATCTACTCTCCCACTGTGTAGGGAGGCACACAACAAAAACGCTTTGAAAAGACATGAGTACTCTTTATGTGTTTATGCACCATACATGTGGACATTTAAATGGATGTTTTGTTGCTGTTAGCTCATGTCTGCTCTGCCTCTGATTTGTGTGTTTGCTTGAAAGTTATGATTTTTTTTTTTTTTTTTTTACCACCAGTGATCAATTTCAAACAGAAAGTCAAAGCTGATTGCTATTGACAGAGTGGCATTGATTCTTGGTCCCCCGAGGCCTTGCGTGGCGTGACATACACTGTCATTTCCCACTCCACTGTTTTCTGCAATATCTCAGTGGCACGGGGACGAGAATAATACCGTCTCTTTGTCCTGCTCGTCTCTATTATCTCTTTCTACATTGCTCACACACTCTCTCCCTTTGTCTCTCTTGCAGCTTCATTCTCTCTCTCCCACTCGCTATCTCCCTCCCTCTCTGCCTCTGATATCTTGATTGCATGAGAATGCATGTTCCAGCCTCTCTTATTCTCTTACATTTTGCAACGTAGGGGATCTGATGTCAGTGTGTGGTCCCAGTTAAATGCAGGAGATACCACACACACACACACACACACACACACACACACACACCATTGATGGCAACTTAGCCCGCGTGATTACTGTGACTCTAAGCTGCTTAGGGGTTCTGTCCCATCTGGCTCTGGTGTTTGCGGCATCATTCACCCCCCCACCCAGCACTCATCACCCCTTTCGCCTCCCTTTTCATCCCCCCTCATCCACTCTCCCTGTACACACACACAAATACACACACGCACGCTCTCTCTCTCTCACACACACACACACACACAGGGAGAACAGAGGCGGAGCAAAAGGGATGATAATCCGGCGTAATCTGGGTTTACCAACTATTAGGGCTCCACAGTGTTTTCTTACGTAATCTAATCATCCGTAGAAACGTGCAGTCATCCACCGGCGTGTGCTTCTATGTTGTTGTTGTGTGTGTGTGTCTCTGTGTGTGTGTGTGTGTGTTTGTGTGTGTCTGTGTTCCAAGTGGAAGCCGGAAGGGATGCCTCCTCATGCCACCTGGACCAAAAAAAAAAAAAAAAAAAAATACACAGACGCACACACACACGCCCACACACACACACACACACACACTTGCAAAACCTTCCTGCACATTTACAGAAATACAGACTGTAATGGTACATATGCAGATATTACTTTTATTTATACCCCTGCTCCCTACACACACACACACACACACACACACACACAAACACACACGCACATGCACACACACACACACACACACACACACACACACACAAACACACAAATGCATGCACACACAATAGATGTGGTCAGGAAAAGCTGTAGTTTTCACCATCAGAGAGCATTCAGACTTGTAAAATACAACTACTGGATCTGTGTTATGGAGAAATAAGAAATAAGAAGATTCATGGAAACATGAGACAAACACAATAGAGCCATCACATACCAGAATTCACTGACTCTTCAGTCAAAAAGTCAATAGGAGTGGAAAAAGCACTTTGCAGCAGTATGTGTGTTGACACTGTTTTTGAGCAGCAGGTGCACCTCTCAATATTGAAATTCTACGAGAAAAATATGTGCCACATGCTTTGCAGGGTTCAACAATATCCTCTCTGTGACACTGTGAACTTTTTACCCATCATACATCATACATCATTTTCAAACACAGATGCAGAGAGAGGGAAATGGAGAGAGACAGAGAGAAAAAAGAGAGAGAGCGATGTAAGATAAAGGGGCAAGAGCTAACTTGGGGCTGCTTAATGTTTTTGCTGTAGATTATGGATGAGGCGTGAACTGATATTGTAAAGTTAACTCCACTAAGTGAGTGTAGAGTCAGGGTCAGGGTTAGGATATCATGCAAGTGTGATACGCTTAAGTTAAATACCCTCAGAGAAAATGAGTTATGCTATAGGCTGATATGCAAGGCTAAGCTTAACCTTCATCCTGCCAACATGTTCAACATACAGGAACTCCAAGAATAAACCACTGTAAGAAAAAAAACATCACAGGAAACTGTTAAGTTATTTCTTCTCAAAACGTTATTAGTTATGTTACTAATGTCATCTAATGAAAAAAAAAAAAAAAAAGATATTATTATTAAGAGAAAGTTCCTGACTTTGAACATCATTTTGCCTTAGGAAGAGCAGTATTTAGGTTCATCAACAGAGCACATGAAATCTGTGACTGTCTCCCTCAAAATGACTGACAGAGTGCCCCTACCCCCTTGGTAGTGTGTGATACTTTAAATTGGGACTCATTGCAAACATGAACTCAATAAATAGTTCCATCTGTTAAAACTGCATAGGCGGAATTGGGTGCTTTTGTTGTTTTTTTTCTTACACTGATGCCTTCAAAAATCACTAATCAAAACAGAAACAGGGAACAATGATATGAAATCATTAGGAGTCATGAACAATTGGAATGACAGAATAAAGCACCTGTGAGATATGTCAAAAAGTATACCTCTGTGGTCTGCGGGTACCCTACTTGGTTGGATTAAGGTTAAGACACATATAAGTGTTGTATGTGTAATCTCATTTATATCAGATGATATCTCGGGTTGTGCTCGGCATTCTACAGCCACACAATGTAAGTTAAAAGGGATTGTGAAGACAATACATAGTTCTGGGCTATAACCCTCTGGCATATGGATAAAAAGGGATTAAAAGCCTCACACTGCACTATGCAGCACTGTACTGGCATAGTGCATAAAGGCTGCACATGACCTCTCAGAAGATCCAGGGATGATACAGAAACGCATGCATGTGCAAATCCTCAATATATTTTTGTGAGAAAATGTATGACTGACTCGTTGTACTTTACACAGATGATCCCAAGAGGTTTTTTTTTTTTTTTTCCCACATCAGGACTTCTTAAGGGAATAAAAAATACAAGGGTCACCATTAGTTACTCTGACTCTCAAAGGCAGACCGAGAGTGACTCTGGCAGATATATATGGATGGAAGTCAAACATTTACGCGCATTTGGAGCAATATTTCTCTTCAGTCGGTCCTCTGCATTAGAACTTGGCAGTTCATCTTGAGTTGAGTTAGAGCTTTCTGCTGCACTTTTACTCCAAGAACCTCCAGAGGTTTCCCCATCATGACTATTACGGATTCTATTTCAGTGAGAGATGTCATTTGGTTTTGTTGTTTGCCTTTTCCCGTCTGCCTCACTGCCTATCTTGACTTGTCGTTTCTATGCTTCTCTGCCCTCTGCTCTCTCTCTCACAAATAACTTCCACAAACAAACAAAGATTCAACTTCTCAGCACTCGCCCTTTTACCATCATGGACTGTACGATTCTTACTTATTTTGACAGATATTACAACTGCGCTATGATTCATAATTTTAGTGGGAATACTATTTTTTTAAGATTAGTTTTTGGCATTTCTGCTTTATTTGATAGTGACAATAGAGAGAGACAGGGGAGAGAGAGGGGATGACATGCGGATTCAAACTCATTTCCACTGAAAAGAAAAATTTAAACCATGATGTGAGTTTTCCTGGGGTCTGTGCCAAATAAATATGCATTCTTACATTTGGAGAATACAACTTTCAGGCCAGAGCATCTGTGTAGCTTCACAATATTTGATTTATAATAGCACTTTGGCACACAGTTTTGTACCTGAAAAAAGTATGAAAAAAAGAAGGACCTGCGATTTGAATATTGCACTTGACCTTACCATCCTCCTTTTAAAACTGTCCTGAAATAGACATGAGGAACTCAAAAGTGGGTCCAATCACTGATGCAGAGTTATTTACATTCTGCATTCAATATAGTGGACATCACACTCCAAAGTGACATGAGTTTGAGCAGGACCCAACCCTGATCCTGACCGGGGTTATTTTGCAGGTTTGATGCATCTGCATCAAACTTTCCACAACGACAGGCACTGACCCTTTGTGAAAGCCGAATGATTGAAGCTGCCCTTTGCAGAGAGTCTGTGTCTGCGTTTGCCCTGACTAGTGCTACAGTTAAAAAAAAGAGAAAGAGAGACAGAGATCCATCATCCATCTGTGGTCCCAACCTAGATAACAATCAGAGTAGCTGCTGAATCGCTAAATCATTTCCAATCCCTTTCTCAGGGACGATGGATGGCACGGGCCGCTGCCTTAATATACAAAAAAAGAAAACCGCAGAGGAGAGGAAGAAGATGAAGAAGGCCTACCACTGAAAGTAGAAGCATGAAGGGATGTAGAAAGGAGTGAATTAGACAGTGACAGAGAGAGAGAGAGAGAGAGAGAGAGAGAGAGAGAGAGAGTATAGATGAGGCACCCATCATGTTCAGAGAGCCTCACATTATGAATGATTCATGGGTTCATCTGTAACGATATCTGAAGGAGTTTCGATTTTTTAACTGGATCACTTCACATCCCCCATCTCTTCCCTGACTTGAAAATGTCGTGGGTTGATATTTCACAGAAGGGAGTGGAGCTACGTGTATCTGCCTTTTAACACCCATATTTTAAGGTACTATAGCGCAGAAACATTATTTCAGACATGAGAAAGCACACAGCGCTGGCAACCCTGCAAGTTAATTTGATAGCTAACCTTGAAATATGAATGCAGTCATGTGAATGGATTTGCCTTGGAATAAATGTCATGCGGGGCCCTTTATAGAAATATTTGCATAGACTCTTAATATGATTGCATTAGATTATTAGGGACTGAGCGAGAGCGGGTGATCGCTGGGTGGTTTGGTGTGTACTGTAAATTCTAATGTCAAGTCAATGGTGGCAATATCGCACTGCACAATAATATGTTGTTATTAGACAAAGAACAGGATTCATTGTTGCGGGAGATCGACATATAAGCAAAGGGAGGCAGAAAGGCACCCGCAGAGAAATGCACAATCTCTGCTGGCTAATGCATTGTACATTCATTTTCAATAGGAATGGAGACAAAGGGAATAAAATCAGGACAGTTTGTGTTATGAGTACTAACATCATTATTCACTGCTCTCAATAAAGGAAGGATTAAGAAATCTTGGCTGCTGTTTTCCACTATATGTGGGTCTAGCCTCTGGGATCCTCCAGCACAATGAGAAAACGTGAAGATAGTTAGGGTACACGGCATTGTTGCACTGAAATACAAGTACGATTTGTTCTTTCCACAGTGTGGTACCAAACCGTACCCTCTCTTTCACTGTCCCTCGCTGCTCTCTCATTGTTATTCAAATTGGTCCCAAGTGTAACGTCTAATGAAGTCGTGATTACTTAGCCGTCTATGCACTGACCGATTAACAAACAATGAGAAAACCAATCAGGCACGCCATGTAGGAGGCTGCTCTGGTAAAAAAAAATGGACTTGTGAGAGGTGACAATGACACAGAGGAAATCTACTAGTGCGGGGCGTGCTGTTGCTCTCATTGCTGCCACCACAGTTGATATAATGGGCCTCCATATGGCTCTGCAGAATCAATGAAAGATCATTGTGGATTCCTCCCAGCGCTTAATGTTGGCGGGGAGCACAAGAGTCTAAATTTACACTGGAATTCCGCTGAGACATCTCAGAAGAAATGGTGACTATATATGTATAATAACTTCACCTCCCCTCCCAAAGCCCTTTAGTGGAGGGTCAGGGAGAATGGGGGGGGTTCAGGTATTGCTACGCTCTGAGAGCTTTGACCCATATCTGTACCACAGAACTGTCAGGGGCTGGAAAATGAATGGGCGACCTTGGTTGAAGCGCGTACCCAAGTCTTGTCTTGGGGATAGTCCTAGAAAGACTCGGTTAGGTTTGGGCACGGCCAAGAAGATGAAGGACGGGATGTGGGTGTTAAGAAGGAGGAGCAGGAAGCGGAAGAAAAAGGAGTGCACAATTAAGAGAGCAAAGGAGTACGAAAGAGAGACAGAGTAATTTAATCTGCTCACAGCATGCAGAATCTTTATCCAACTGCAATTAGAGTTGCTATGGCTGACGATTTCTGGTAAGGAAGAAAAGTCGTTTATCAAATACTCAGGTAATCAAGATGCTCCCAGTACACATGTTTGGTATGGCAAAGAGAGGGGGAGATTGAACTGGCGTTGGCAGTGTTGGCACATACTACACAGATGTAACACTCTATCTAGTTCACCAGCTACCACAGAATACATGATAGCACCATTCTCATTATGAAGAACTTTCATTCTCAACTGTTCAAAGTCTTTATGCATCAGTTTGTCAGCTGCCATTACTTTCTGGGCACAAAGTACACTGATACAAGCAGGCGAAGCCCAAAGCTATTCCTGAAATGCGCCTGCTTTGATTACAGTTGCTGTTTAAACTACAAGCTCATTGTGGCTGTTTTAATCTCGAGACTCACATTATTGAATAATTATCCACAATGTTTTCCATACGACAAGGAACAAGGGAAATTATGCTGGGCATAATGAGAAAATGTAACTACTGTGCTTTTCAAAAGAAATTGCCTTTTTTTCTTAGTCACTAGCACATACGGTGTGAAATACTTCTATGGCATAGTACAATTATAGCATCACAATAGCAGGAAGCCATCATCTCAATGGTAACCATATGAGACTGCAACGTCTGTGCACATTGTTTTCTGATATAGTCCTTCTTATGAAGAAGTGGATTAGAAGCCAGAGGGGGAAAAAAGCTAAATGTTCTCTCCTCCAGAGCTGGTCCTCTAGGAACTCTTCATGGTGGTGCACTCGAAAACTCTGCTTAGATCGACAAGAAAAGAAGTTTTGTTGGTTATCCTATATCGTTTAATAGAGATGGGTTTGCCTCGGGCATGGATGGGCAAGTTTAGAATATCAATTAGCATCAACCGATTCTCTGAAATTCCGCTCTGGGTGATGCAGTGTTTTTTTTTTTTTTTTTTCCTTTCTTCTTCTTAATACAAAGAAAGCAGCAGTGAAGATAAAAGAGGGTGATGGTGGGTAGGATGAGAAGCTGTCTGAGTGGCTTAACTGTGGCTAATGTATTGCTGCATGAGTGTTAACCCTGCAATGAGGCCTCTATTTTTACTGCAAAGATAATTGGGTAGATTGGTAGCTTTCAGGGTCGCATTAAAGCCATTGTGGATTAGTATTATTATTATTAAACAGGCAGAAGCTGTGGACTTAAGATGTTATAAAGTTAGTCAAAATTGAAGCATATTCAGAAATTACAAGTTAGTTGCAATGCATAAAGGATAATTGCGGTTGGTTATCTTTCCTCACCAGACACTAAGTCATAGTAGAGGAGTAGAGGTGTTACGTTTGACTTTCCATTTCTAACAATATTCCAGGTAATTCATGTACTTGAATTTCCTGCCTTAGTACAAACATTTTTTAATTTATTTTTTCATCTTAAGATGATGATTTCTGGACATTTTTGCCCATAGCATACAATTTTAAAAGTGGAGAGAGACAGGTAAGACTGGGAAAGATTAAAACATACTGAACTCCGTATGTTGTGCACCTGCCTGAAAGAGTACAATTAAGACTGAACCCAAATGGTGCAATTTGCCCATCGTGAAATTATGGCCTACTGAAGAAATAGCTCTACGTAAGAGGTAATCAGAGGCCAAAAGCTGCTCATCACAGTGAATGTAAGTCAACTTTTTCTGTGATATGTTGTCTGTAGTGTGCTGGGATCTGTGTTCAAATGCCCACAGTTTCTAATGGACTTGTACACAGTTACAGTAACATCCAAAGATGAGCCCCTAACCCAATTAGGATGAAACAGAGGGACTTCAGAAAATATTGGAGGGTTTTCCACTCGAGCCACATGACCGTCCCTCTGGCTGGCCTGACTGAGTAGCCCTGTTGTCTGTTGTCACTGTCAACAGACAGACAGGGGAATGATCAGCACATGATGCAGCCCTATTCCACAGAGATATATGCAGACACGTGCATGGAGTTGTAGACACACCACTCTCTCATACACACACACACACACACACACACACACACACATATGCAGATGTAGAAAGACACACATGCACGCAAAGGCAGACGCACACATGCATACAAAAACAAACAGAAACAGATTCTCTTACGCAAATACAAAGACATAGATACATTTCTGGGTCGAGGGATGCAGCTGGGTGAAGTGTTTTGTCTAGACCACAACTCAGGCTGAGGGGGGATAACTTCCAGGAGAATAAAATTATTCAAGACAGCAAGTATAAACAATCCAATTTTTCCCACATATGCCACAATTAAAAACAGGAAAAAAAAAAACCAAAACAAAACAAGTACATTTCTACCTTCTTTTAAAATGGCAAAGCATATTTGAAGAATTCGCAATCCCACAAAGAGAGAAGGGCATGCCATTCAGGGCCAAAATACAGGCCGGTATAATTACACCTTCTGTGTATTAGTCATAATGTCTCTGGCGGGACATTAAGACTGCAAAGTAACCAGATCAGATGGAGCCGGACACCAGGAGGGCAGATCTTTAGTGAACCTGGCATCTAAAAATACAGCGTGTCACTCAGCCCCACTTTGCAGCTATCTCTCCATCACACACACAGTTTTACACATGAAACCAGGAGAGGCTTTGATTCTGCTGTAAGCCAATCCTGGGATCATGTTCAGCCTGGGGGATACGGTGGACTAAGTTTAAAGCAGAGGCAGCCTTTCATATGATAGTGCCTGGGAAGAATCATAAACACCTAGCTACGATAACACAGGGTCAATTTCAAGGCCAAGTATGGAGTCTTAAGAGTTCTGCCCAGAGACTAGCCTTTCCAGACGCCTGAGAGCTCTAGGTACATTATGTCAGAGTTAGTCTCCAGCTGTAAGGACAGTTTACATGCTGTACAGAGAAGCAGCGTCATGCTTCTATTAATAGAAAAAGTGTGATATATATATTTTTAGAATTATGAATTTATAGGCTATGAATTTACGTTTTTGTTAAACTATCCCAATGTCTGACTTAAAATATTTTAGTAATTGTCAGTGGTTTGCAAAATGGTGTAAACTGAAAATATTGCTACTGTCAGGGAATGCACTGTGTATCTATATTATGTTCCTCAAAATTTCACCCACGTCTTGGTCCTGTCTCCAGTCTGCATTACAATTTAAAATTATTGATCAATCATTCTCTTGGACATGACCTGGTAAAAAAAAAAAAAAAAAAAAAAAAAAAAAACAGTCTGATTTTTTCAGGTTTCTCTGACCTGAATGTTACTGTTCAAACACAGATTGCCATTCTGGCCTGAATGAACATGTTCATTAGGCATGTAACCTAGACTTGCTGGTTTAGATGAAAGGAGTCAGAAGCCAGATTCAGTCTCTGAATATAGAGTCGGTGTAATTTCGATCCCATGCTTGAGATTTCACACTCGCTTCTGTGAAAAATCACACTTAAAGGGGTTCCAGTAAGAAGGGGTTTAATTGGTCCTGACGTGACATGCATAATATCAGCTACCTCTCTATTCAAACACATATAATGCACACACACACACACACACACACACACACACACACACACACACACACACACAATTGCACATACGCCCACAAACACACAAATACCCATGCTTACACATACAAAACAGACACACATTCAAATATACACTTTCACGCATGTGCAAACAAACACAACATCTGATCGACCTATCTATATGCGGTGAGAGAAAGCAGTTAAGAGGCATTTGGGTGTGCAAATCAACTCACTCGCACCTATTATAGCCTTACAGACACACACACAGAAAGAGAGAGAGAGAGAGAGAGAGAGAGAGGAGAGAGAGAGAGAGAGAGAAGGGGGAGAGAGACCAAGAGAAAGAGAGATCTCACTCCCAGAGAGAGAGCGTGAACTCAGATGGAACCAGGGAGTAATGAGTGGGTCGACTTCTGTCATAAATCAAGATGAATGCGTGGTGTGCGGAAAACGTGTACGGCCTACATCGAGAATACATTATCGGGGCTATTAGCGACATGGGTACGACCAAGGCTTTATGTGGTGCTGTTTATATACAGCACATATGCACACAGCTGTAGCCTGCCAGCCATTCACATACTGTAAAGAATGTCACACTGATTGGCTGTCACTAATTCCGATTGCTTGTTAAACTGTCAGAAACTTGAAATGATTACGCATGATTTAGTGCGTACCACTCTGCATGCTTTGATTGATTGTTCATGAATCCATTCTGCCACACTGACATGAGCTCTAAATGACCTGCGTGGAAATACAGTCTGTAAACAGCCGAGTTAGTCATGACTAACAACTGATGTATTCTGTGTAATCCAGCTGGTGATTACATACTTGTAATGTTATGTGGATTTAGTGTGGTATGAAAGCTACTTATGTATTCATGATTTACCCTCAGCTGATTAACGAGCGTGGTGAACGTTGGTGAGGACTAATTATTTCTGCCCGTTAGTTACTTCTGCTCATTAGGCCTGCTAGCATGAAATATGTCCTTTGGTATTGGTGTTTTGCATATTAAAAGACGTTTATGATGTGCAGCACTTATATTTACACCATTATGAGGTGAAAAAGGAGGTCCTTCGGCACTGTTTAATTTTATTTGATTTTCTTTGTCATGTGAAGTCTGCTTCTGAGGTGAGTAAAAAAAAAAAAAAGTGTTTTGAAAAGTCTTAATGATGCAATTAGCAAATCATGCTGAATGCTTCAAAGTAATGGGGCTCTATTTGAAAAACTAGCCAAGGGATAGATAAGCAAAGAACGATAACAAACCCGGTCCTATGTGGCAAGAAGTGCTGAAAGATGTCAGGTAGTAGATATGGCTTATGGTTTTTAGAAGCTAAATACAGTTGGAACACCGAGAAGCCAGATAACACGTAATTGCAGTGACCAAGAATAGAAGCACCTTGACACATAATGACTGACACAGCAGCAATTAACTGGTAGGGGATATTTGTGTATCACTCAAACAGTGGCCCACGCACAAACATACACACACCTCTATGGAGAATAAGGCATGGAGTGCGGTAGAGACCTCTCGACACATGAATCCTGCGGTATGCAGCCGCGTCTGGGAGGCAGTGCAGAATTAGAAAAGCGTCTTTGAAAGGCAGACTGACAGGCCAGGCCGGACCTTGGTATTTCAACATGACAAAGATGAAACTGTAAACCACCTCTTGGAATAGCCACCTCGTTCAGCGGCTCCAGCAACTCGATCTTCTCTTCACTTCCACTGGGGTCATAGAAGGCTCTCTCACCTTCTCCGTTACTTTCTCACAAACCCTCCCCTGCCTTGCTCTCTTCTTCTCTCTTTCACTCACACTAGATGCATTAGTTGATTTGGCCTGGCCTGGTGTTTAAACTCAGTCAAGTCTCTCAAAATAACCACTGACACAATTTCCTCAGTCATTCAAATGCCACAGCTGTTGCCATGTAAAAATAGTAGCATCGTCTTGAGGTGTCTCAAAAGAAATCATTAAGTCAGATGTGAGGTGTTGATCGGTGATAAGACTTAATGCCAGTGGAAAATGTATGGCAAATTAAAGACTGCTGACAAGCAAATGCATGTAAAGTATGGATGAAATCCAGAAAAACAATGTGAAACCTTCTAGCTAAATGTCAAGCAGGGCTTATCTAGGCTATATGTCTTATTCTTCAATGCAAAGACTCGCAGATGAATAGAGCAGCAAAGCAATGCAGCATTCGTTTTCATTGCCTGTCTTTTTGTGTTCCATGCTTTCCTGGAAAACCTATATTTCTGCATGCTGGTAATGTAACTGTAACCTAAAAATCAAGGGTTCTGATTTTTTTTTCTTTTTTTTTTTTTGGCATTTCTGTTTTATTTGACAGTCACAGTAGAAACAGACAAGAAAGGCAGTGGAGAGAGAGGGGATGGCTGCAGGATGCTACAATTAGGACTCAACAAGGGGTACGTACACTACCAGGTGAACTACCAGGGCATCCCAGGGGGGGCTGTGATTTTTATATTGGTTACTAATTTTTTCAAATTATCAGATCAGCTACACTGAAAGAACAGATTCTTATTTAGGCCAATGGCCTGAAGCAGTAGTTACAGGGGTCAGGATTTCATATTAGCACGCATCTTGGGACAATTGCAGTCTTGTACCATTGACCACAGAGCAGCTCCACTAACTTTAACTGCTAGTGCTCCTGTCACACAGATTTCTGTGCTAACCAAGGGGCCCTAAGCACTCCTTAAACCCCTGTCCAACAGTGCAGCACTGCCTGTGTATGTCATGCCTCCAACATCACCCACTGGGTGATGTTGGAGGCTTTAGCCTGTTGGTGTTATGATATCAGTGAAAAGACCAAACCCAGGTCCCCCTGGGGGTTAAACAGTGTGGATAGACATTTTAGATCAGATATAGAGACAAATGTGAAGCATAACCTCCCATCTATCTGAAATATGAAATTCTAGCAAGATTAGATTTATCAGAAACATCTTTTGAGCCCATGTTCTACTTTAGACAGATCAAGGACTGCCGGTGTCACAGGTGGACACAGATAGGGAAAGAGCAACGGAAAGAGGGTCAACAGAGAGGGCCGTCTAAGCAGTCAAGGTCTCTGTAGCGGTGGGGCTGTCACTGTATAGGTGAGAGAGGAGCTGGCTAGGGAGAGGTGGTGATCAATGTGCAGAATGACCTGTTTTTCCTCTACAGACCCCACTGTGCAAAGCAGAGGCATGGGAAGGATGCTCGGCAGCACACCATACATGCACACACACACACACACACACACACACACACACAAACAGGGATAGGCAATCATGATCTATGGGGGGCTGAGAGTTCCTATAACAACAACATGGTTCACTTTTCATAGCAACCACATACACAAAGCCAACCAACAGTTTGTGTGTGTGTGTGTGTGTGTGTGTGTGTGTGTGTGTGTGTGTGTGTGTGTGTGCGCGTGTGTGTTTTCATGTCTTCTTATCTGTTTAGCTGTAAAATTTACAGTCCCCCAACAGCTGGAACTCAGCTGCAGTCACAAGACATTGCCTAGGAAAGCCATCTCAAACTCTGATACTTAAGCCACGTTCCAGGAACAGAACAGAACAGAATTTCTGACCTCGAACTGAAAAAAAATGCAGTGAACACCACATAAAGTCTAACTAGGAGTAGTACAAAGTTAATGGTGTTCATTTTAGTTAGTGATGAACAATCACCATTGTATCATTAAGTCTTACATCCCATATGGCATGTTAATTAAACATGTTTTTTTTTTCAAGAGACAAGTGTGTAACTACACAAATTCATAACAATACCCCTAGCATTAAATATAAATGTTAATATGCAAGCAAAGCTGTGGCTAATGGCCTTCTCAAATTTCTCACTCTGGAGCACCTGGTCGAAATATCAAGTAGTAATTTCCCACCTCTGACTCCCTGACACCCTGTTCAAATGAGACACCTTATTAGGACAGTTGCTACAAGTAGGAGAACACCTTCCACATGACACAGCAGGTTTTTCTTCAAATCAAAGTACACCAGGTGATTTCACTAACTAGTCTCTTCTGCCTGGCTTAAGCTGTTGTAATGCTGAAATCTGCTGCAAGTCGTAGGTTGATAACTCCGAACTGATATTTCCAACTTCCAACTGAATGCATCCCAGTGAATCTGCTATGGAAAACATGGACACTTGCAATAAACTTTATTTATACAACATTTCACAACACAAACAGTATAGAAAGTAAAAATCATGACAATGTAATTCTGCGTACGTTTCATCATGTGTGCCGCCATATTTGATGTGATATCACGTTTACTCGGGCTAAATGGATCTTGCCTTAGTTTCTGAGTTGGTGCTTGAATGACCATTCCACAACACTTTTCCATGTTGGAGGTTGTTTTTTTCCAAGTTCCAAGTACAATATATTGCAATATAATCAATTGGAGAACACATGGCTCTTGTAATTCCTTCATGATGGTTGATCGAAGCACTAAACTGAAGAAGGAAGTGATGGGCCACTCTTGGTAAACACAAAAGGAAAACCTTTTCTGAAAGTAAAGCAATGCATTTCAGCTCTTGTCGCCTTCATCAGGTTAAAAGAACACTACAGCGACAAAATATATAGAGTAAAAATCCAATCAGAGATGGCCACCTGTGGCAGAGCCATAGAGGGATTTACCCATTTAGAAACATGCAAATACTGCAAAATGTTGAAGCATAGCATAACATAGTGTTAAAACAAACAGAACTACATAAATGTCAGTGTACAAAATAAATACACAGAACTGTGCATGATTTAAAGGACAATACAGTTGTAAAGGTCAGCGTGAGACAAAAAATTCCCAGCTGAAATCCATAAAAGACAACAGATTAGAACATAGTCAGAATAAGGCGTGCTAATTGGTAAAATCAGCTGGAGCAGTGTTTGGTTGGAATAGAAAGCCATCAGACTCTCAACCCTCTGTGGCACAAGATTACCCATCATTGGTCTACATGCAGACATTCTCTTTCATTCTCCCTCTCTCTCTCTCTCTCTCCCTCTCTCTCTCTCACACACACACGCCCATGCACACAGAGCCATAGCACAGCAGGGCGGGTGAACAGCTGGATTAGGTCACAACCTGTAAAGCCACACTGCCCCCAGAACATCCAGCAGGACAGGATAATACCATGCAGACTACCACCGTCACACTGCAGGGATCGTCCAAACTCAGGATGGCCAGGAGGAACCAGGCCGCAGTGTGATGCAGCGAGATGGGATTGCTTTGTACTTCCCATTATTGTCAATATTATATAATGACCAGGGATGAAGCGGCAAATACAAAGGCCGATAAACTCTGACCTCGTGTTGGCGATCGTCATAGGACAACAATCATCAATATAAAGAAAAATCACTGTTTCATCAAAGCATTAATTTATGATCCTATCTTATGTCTACAATCATTACATAATTAAATTCATACACGCTATGTATGAATTTACATCATACTGTAAGTCAGCCTAAAAGCTGTAAAAACTGTGTTCCACAAATAAAAAGGCAAGCACAAGTAGGTTTATGCTCCACTCAGTTGCACAATTCAATGGGAAATTATCAAGAAATGGCTAAAATATATTCAGGTTTTTTTTTTTTGTTTTTTTTTTTTTTATCAACAAACTGAACAATGCTGTACGAAGCTCAAAATATAACACAACTGAATAAAATAACTGAAACACTCCTCATTCTACAGGCAGATGCTGTTATCAAGCAAGAAACTCAGGGCACTTGTGCTGCCAGCTTTAATGTCAGCGCAAACCAATGTAAAACAGCTCCAACCGTAAAACGTAAAACGAGCCCTTCCACATTAAATATTCTATCACGGTCATGCCCGATTAGTTAACCAATTACTCAAGACAAGCAGCTTAGAGTCTTCTCTGCTTCCGCCAAGTAAATGATGCGTGTGGTTACTGAGCTGCTGCCTCTTCCTTTGGGCTTCAGTCAACAAGAAGCAATAAAAAAATAATAACAATAATGATAATAACAACAACATCAAGCTGTAAACAAGCCATACAATAGCAGGGGGCTCAACTAATTCTTTTAACCTATTTCTATTTAGGCTCTTGTTGTTTGAGGCTTACCCTTTGAAGTGCAATGGGAAGTTAAAATGGTGGGTTTCAATTAATTACCTTCTCTCAAACTCACTGCAATGCAATGGTAATGGAGACACGATGCAAACGTCTTCAAAGTTTGGTCGCTTATTATCTGGATGCCTAAATTCAATCATGCTTCCCACGTGATGCAAGTTTTGACTGAGTTAAAAGTTTGGTTTGATACTATGTGAAGTGGATCATTATTGGTCTTGGTCACATCCAGGTTTTATGTGTGGCAAAGGTTAAAGCAGCTTGGGTTTGGATGGCAAAACAGAACATCTAAGCATCGAGGTGCACTTGCTCATGTTGAGCAGGATGAATTATGTGAGGAGATTGTGTGCCATGTGAGCAAGAAACATTTGCACTTTCTTGCTGCATACATCAACAAGAGTACTACACCAAAACATTTTGTTGGCCTAATCCATGGTCTTTATGCTGATAACTCATTTATAGCCCCACAAAATATTTTTTTCCCCCTCTGAACACTAGGTGAAAGCTAAATTCACACATCATCAGTGTTGTGTTGTGAGACTAGCAAGGGACCTGCTACAAATAGATTCAAGCATCTGCCAGCTGGGAGACTGAAACGAAGCACCGCACATGCAAAGTGATGACAATTCCCAGCTTAAAGTGCAAACTTTTAATTCTACCCCTTGGTATTAAAGAGCCTGCAGGGCTACGCCCAAGATATATGGATTCAATATGAATCCAAAGATGAAGACTCATCTAGCATGGGTAATATTAAGCTTTTTTCATCCGGGCTCCTATTTAATATTATACAAAAAAAAAAAAAAAAAACATATCTTGGTTATGGGCTTGAGCTGGAATGCAGTCAAACCGATGTAGGTGCGATCAAGTGGGGGATGAGTGTATACGAGACGGACCACTTGCCGTGCAGAAATGACGAATTCCCTTAGTGTGAAGCAAAGGAGAAATTTATCAAAACTCTGTCAAGGAACAAGGTGTGAGAACAGTCATCCAAAGTGTGACTGTGCGTGTATGAATACAGTATGTGTGTGCATATGTGTGCGCATGTGTGTGTGTTTGTGAGCACTTGTGCATTCAAAGTAAACGGTGACAGAATTTAGCTTTTGCGTCAAAGTCCCTCTGCAGATGAACCAAAAACATCCACAGCCAAATGGAAGTAGTTGCACAGCTGAGTCATAGATGCCAGTCCAACTTTAGGGGCAGTTAAGTGTTGTTAGCACAGTGTGAATTGGAGAAGCTACACAGATCCATTTAGCCAACAAGAGGACAAGCTCTGCAAGCCAAGCAGAAGAAATGCCTGCAGCAAGGAAGATGAGTGTGTGTGTGTGTGTGTGTGTGTGTGTGTGTGTGTGTGTGTAGGTTAGCCCACTGACAGAGCAGAATAATCACTGTCTCCATATCCTATTACTGAATGTAAGACCCATCTATTAGCAAAGACTTGATATGAGAAGCCTGGGATTTAATAGACATTAACTTGAGACTACAGTGTACCTGTATGCTATATTAATGCAGGTAATTAAAGTGTGGTGAGGTTGGATGAAGTTTTTTTTCTCATTCAAATTACTTGGCCTTAAAGTTGCAATAATAAAAATTGCCAAGGACTTATTTAAGTGAACAACATTTAGGTTCAATAAATAAAAAATGAGGAATAAGTGCCTAATTTGATAGTTGAGTCCTCATGGTTATAGCTGAAGTGACTCATTGATAAATGTGCTTATTTTTTCTGGTGAGTTGTAAAGGTTCTGCATTTTTGTAGTTCAGTTCTTGGAGGTTTAATTTAATCTCCACCTTTTCTAAAGGACTTTTGAAGAGGAAGTGGTGCAGGAGTTGATGCTGCGCCGACACCAACAAAAACAAAAAGTGTTTGGCCTCTTCCTGTCTGCATAGTCTCTGTTTTCCTTCACTCATCTATCTGTCCGTCTGTCCTCTCCTGCTTTTCTTTTCATCTCAACACAGACAGGCAACTGGGAAAGCAGGACACACACCCACACACATTCACGCACACCTATACACGCAAGCACACACACACTCACTCGCCCGCATATAGTACACACATACATGTGTGCATGCATTCTATGTTTTTTTTTGTTTTTTTTTTAATCTACATGGTCCTCACTTAAATCAGCTCCTAGCAATTTTGACTACTGGGGCTTTAACTATTAATATGTAGCATGGTATTTATAACTCCATACTTCATCACATGTTGATGATCTGTAGTTCATCTTCATTCAACATTTGTCTGCTTGCATGAGATCAGTTTGGACAGAAATCCAAGCATGCTCTCTGGTATTCAGTCATTCATCTTCTGCTGCTTCTCTCTCCCTCTCTTTTCTCCGGTGTTGATAAGGTTCACGTAGAGAAGCGGTGCTGGCGGAGGAATAGCCTATACTCCTTTTTCTTCTCCGCCTCCCACTGTGCTTCTCTCATAACACCACGCAAGGACGGCCTCGTTACAGTTGAGGGCTGATAGATCGATGGCTATCACCCTCTTCGGCTTCTCTGTCATAGCATGAGGAAAAAAGGTAGTATTGAACCTTACCCACTGAACCCACTGCTGTCAGTCTCATACCATTACTTGCAGCTTGCCTGCTTCATTTCACTTAACGCATGATAAATATCAGATTGTAAATAGCTCCATATCTGTTCTTGATGACAGAATTTATATGACACATGCAACAATGTGCAGTTTAGAGCGTCAGATTGCACATTGCCTCCTCTACTCCAATACATAAGGTCCATTAAACTTAAGTTGGTGATTAATTTAATGGCATTTTTATATAGCATATGTAACACATTGCGTGAAATAGGAGCCAGTGCAGTCCAGGTTAAGCAAAGCAACCCCCTGTAAAGATGTTATCATAACCTTATGCTCCCCCTTGCACAGGCTCATTACACTTAAGAGCTGCTGAATGACACTAGTGTGAATCACTGGTATTGTTATGGACAAATAAAATAGGCTAATATGCTCGAAATGGATTTCCTGCAGAGGAAAATGACTCGTCCCTTCTGAAACTTCATGTTCAGAATCCGTAACGCCTGTGCCATTTGCTGCGTTGAAGAGAAAGCAGCTGGCTGGGAAGGCGCTCCTGCTGCAAAGGGACAGGCCTGCTTTACACACACACACACACAAACACACACACACACTCACACACACACTTTACGCTCTAGTGGCTTATCATTAGCTCATAGACCTCCTCTGTCACTGATGTGCTCGCAATGTTAGCCAAACTCTGCCACTGCAAGCAAAGGCATAGTCATGCACGCACACACACACACACACACACACACACACACACACATACACACGCACACACACAAACATGTACAAATGTACACACGCACACACACCACCTCCTCTCGGTCACCCTCATTACTGTAGCTCTCTATTATGTTTGTAAGATTTAATAGATCCCGACCTTTTTATTAGATAACATTTGACAAAAGCATGACCCCAAGAAGTGAAGCAGACAGGTTGTATTATCTTTCCAGTTCCCTTTGATGCCTTCATGTCTCTGTACTTGTGTCTGAATGTCCAGCAAGGTTCTGCTCTTTCCAAGGTGCAGTGAACCCCACAGGGTTTCAATCAAGCCTGCACTGTGTCGCCACATGCCTAATACTAATAGAGTTTACATCAAAGTTCGCCCTACCATGGTGAGAGGCTTGCGGATAAATACACACACACACACACACACACACACACACACACACACTCTCTCTTCTGTCTTTCTTCACTTTTCTCTTGGCCTTTTGCCCCTCTCCCTTTTCTGTATCTCTCTTCCTCTCTCTTTCTCCCCATCTACTTTCCACCTCCAGCGGTGTTTCTAGCAGGTGGGAGTGTCACCTTGCTCTGTGCCCCAGTGGCCTGTGGCTAGATGATGATTTATAGCAGAGGAAGGTCTGGGAAAGAGAGAGAGGAGGTTGGTGGATGACTTGGTTTAAAATCACTTGTGGCGGCGTATGGAAGCGTGGCGTGATGAATGGATGGAGTCTCTGCACGCCAATCATAAGGATCTGTCTCCAGTGCAGGTACTCGATCTATTCAGAGGCTCTGGGCTACTTTGTCTAGGGGAGCTCAGGTGTTCTTGCTTGGCCTCTTTGGTGTAGTCCACATGTGAATTTGAATTGAACCACCACCTGCTAGGCAATGCGAGCTTTGCCTAGCAGGTGGTGGTGTCTCAGGAAACAGGTTTAGAGGAATGGATTTTATAGAGAGATCTGACACAGGATGTTGGATACAAGGTGACACTGTCGCCACTTGATACTGGAATACAGCCAACCTTTTGTCTGAGGATTGTTGTACAGTAAGGTTTAAAAATTTAACATATGGCTGAAGGCAATCCACACCCCTGGAAATCAGCTTAAACCCCAGCATAAATTGGGACAGACAAGTCTACAGGGGAACTATTAGAGTCTTTGTCAAAACTCAAATGTATCCTCATTTTAACGCCTTGTAGGACATGTGGCTCGTCGGCTCACAATTGCAGCCCTGTGTGTCGAAAGCTTTAAGGAAGAAAGAAACAGCGATGGGAGGGAAGTCAGTCGGATATTGACAGTGAAAAATGAATGAGGCTGAAAAATGCTCCATTCTCCATTGTTCTCATTAAGACATTTGTCAGTGAGGATTTGGGCTACAATGAGACTGTGTGTGCGTGTGTGTGTGTGTGTGCGCGTGTAAATCACAATCATTGCCATTGGGTCTAATAGGGATTGGATTTGGAACCAGCACAATAATACATCGCCTTTTACTAGCTCTGAATAACAAATTATTCATTTAAATGCATATTTTCGACAAAACCGAAAAACAGAGAGCAAAGAGTGGGGTGTTGTTTAGTATGTTGATCAAATCACACTATATTTATTTTATATGAATAAAATTGCACATATCAACTGTAGTGGGACCTCCATGATGTGTTTTTTTTTTTTTTTTCCCAGTAAGGAGCTGCTCCCTATGGCTCACTGCATAACCAATACGCTGATGGTGTTCAGGTTGCGACCCAGCATACAAAACAGCATTGTGTGAGTTATTTAGATATTATTTATTTATTTATTTATTCATTTATTTATTCACACTGCAAAAAATACATATCTTGACACATCATTTAGGCAAATATTGAGGGAACATTCTGAACATACAATAGATAGATAGATAGATAGGTAGATAGATAGAAATTTTCCTACTGGCCCCAGTGCAATCGATCTATTCAGATAGTATGGCTATGTTTCCAGCCTGTCAAGATTTTCCTTGTCTCGCTTCACACAAATCAAATGTGACTGGAGGGGTATTGCTTCATGGAGCTCAAATGTTCAAAAATTTAGATAATTTAGACAAATATATATACATACATATGTATATATCTATCTATCTATCTATCTATATATATATATATATATATATATATATATATAGATAGATAGATAGATAGATAGATAGATATAGATATATAGACCATGTCAGGATGGACAGACTGTACCAGAGGTACAAGGGAATATATCTTGTTGTATTTTGGGCGAATTGTTCCTTTAAGTTAAAATTTTATTTTTCTGCAAAACAAGGGAATAAATATGCCAACTGCATGAGATCATTTCACCCGTCTTTTCCTCTTTCAAGACAGAGCATGAGTCTAAATGACTCAGTGACATGGACATTATTTGTACTGCACAAATGAAACACAGATACACTAATCTGCAGGAAAAAGATGACAACAGTATGAGTGAGCTACTTGTAGTGGCCAAAACCATCCAGTCACCCACCGGTTGCCCATTCTGTATGTATGTGAGTCATACAACAGCAAGTCACACAGACAGATTGTGCTTTAGCCTCCATCTGAGCCCGTTCATATGTCAGGGATATCACAACCATATACTGCCTCTCTGCTCTGTCATCTGCTACTGACCATATTAGTCTGGAAACTGGAAATTTGTTGATTGAGGTTACAAAACGAAATGATTATTGTTCTGTAGTCGGCAAAATCTAGAGAAGGCGCTGAAACTGACCCGCCACAGTGATCTGATGCAATATTTTATCAGCAAAAACATGTTATTCCCTCATGTCCCATGTACTCCTCAAAAATCTTGTGACCCTTACTAATCACAATTTCATACTTCCTGTTCATAGGTTTTGAATAAAAGACAATATCAACGTCCCAAGTCTTCAAAATAACCCCTTAGGCCATTCATTTACTTTAGGATTTTGCCACCAATTCTTCTTCTTCTTATTATTATTATTAAATTTTGAGTGGTCCTTCTTGAATTATTGTTAGATAGCAGACTGACAACAGAAAGATGGACTTAGATATTCATTGTGTGACATATTTAGCAATTCTAACTCCAGTCAGCTGGCTACTTTTGTGAAGTGGTGCTCCTTGTTTAGGTTATTTTCTTCTGTTGTTTAAATCGTTCATATTTCTATTTTTTCTATATTCCTTGTTTATAGTGTTTATATTGCTTGCTGCTATTTATTATCTGTTTATACTGTAAATTTGCTTCATATTTTGCTATCCACTTTGCTGCTGTAATGCTTGAAATTTCCCCACTGTGGGACTAATAAAGGAATATCTTACCTTATCTTATCTCTTATCTTACTTTATCACTCTTAAATATAGTGTTGGGTGACTTATTGTTAGATTGTGAGATAGAAGGAATAAGCAAGCAAGCAAAGCAAGCAACCATAAACTCCCCTTTTTTGGCAGACATCCCAAACGCTATGTTGTAGTTTCAGACTTAAGTCATGTTAGAGCTCACAGACCTGTTGGGCATCGTTTGAACCAGGCTGGCTGCGTTGTCCTCCATTGGGACACTCCAGTCTACTACTGTCCTACTTCCCTGCATGTGGCAACAACTGCGTCACCACCAAGTAATGAATCAAATTAAGTGGAATGTCAGCTAGGCTAACAGAGCTCTCCTTCTCCTCTGAGCATGAAAAGGAATAGTTACATGCCTACAATTTGTCTCTCCCAGCCCTTGCTGGCACATATTCGTGCGTTCCACTGAGAAAAAAAAGGAGAAAAAAAGAGGGGTAAAAGATGCTCCTGGCAAAGAAATGAGAAGTAGAAAGGGGGGGAAATCCAATTTGAAATGTAAAATCTTTAGTCATGTCTTGGATTGGAGGAACAGGGGCCGACCGTGGTAGAACACGGCCTTACTTTGGGTTTGATGTAAATCTATGTGATAACATAAATTATATCCCAAGGGCAGGCACACACCTCTATCTTTCTTTCCTTTCTTGCTTTCTTTTCTGTGAGGATTAGCGGACCCACAGATGATGTGACAACAGAGTGATACTTTTCAGTGACACAAAAACGAATAAATACACAGCAACGTGCTCCTGATATGGTGATGAGCAAGGAAGATGAAAGTGTGAAAAAGTAAGAGGGAGAAGAAAGAGAGGCAATATTTCTAATGAATACATTATGTGATATGCAGAGAGATGATGCTTGTATACAACTGCATACAGGGTCATGCTTTTGTTTCATCTGTTTGTTTGTTTGTTTGTTTGTTTCTATCAGTTGCAGAAATAGAATGCTTTATACAATAATAATGTGACATAATGTATGAGGAAGATGATCCTGACATTTTTTTTCCAGTGACATTTGGTTAGAAAGTTTGTCATTTCTAATAAAGAGACCAAACAAAGTAGTAGACCAAACATCAGAAATGCAAACTAATCCTTGGCCTGAAAAGCTAGTGGTGTCTGCACTGCCAAATGGCACACACACATACAAACACACACACACACAGATGGATCAATGCATCAAGCCGCTTCCTAATCATAACCTAATCATACTGTAATATTTGACATATTCCTAAATGCCCATGCTCTCCCTTGTTTTCTCATCTAAAGAGACAAATATGTATTTATGTGCTTGTGTCCCGCTATGTTTTTGGAACTATAAGCCTCTTTTTGGCCATAGCAGCCCACTTTCAATTCATGACAGTGCAATTTTCGGAACTTATTTCACAAGGAACATATTTGTTTCATTGGCTTTGCAGAGAAAATTAAATTTGTATGCTCTTGTCATTTGACTCACTGTGGTGTTCTTGTACAATTTTACAAGGAAGTCCAGTGAAGAGGGAGAGTATTGTAGATGACCCATTTGGCACCATTTAAAAATGGGCTTTAAAAGCGCACCAAGTAAAATTGCCAAGGGTCAACTTGAGTGAAGAACCTTTTAGACTCGGCTGACAGAAAATGTGGAATAAGAACAGAAACTGACATTGAAAACGGAGAAATTTGCAGCATTTTCAGAAAATCTTTAGGCCTTTATAATTCCTGAACCCCTTCTCTCTAACTCTGTGCTATGTCACCATCAGTTAAGATGGTTGAAAGCGGGCTAGGTTAAGCTAAGCTACGAATGCCCACATGTGAATACATTAATGCATAATAGTGATGGCCGGAAACAAAAGATCAACTTCCACATTGGAGATAAGGATGTGAACAGAAGCCAGCTGCAATGACTAATACACACAATCAATCTTCTCAGTGGCGGAAAAAAAAATCCTAGATATAGAAAAATCCTACGATTTCCAACGAGAGAGAAAAAAGAGGAAAGAGGACGCAGAGGGGAGAGACGGCCAGAGAGTGAGAGCACAAGAGTGAGAATAACAGAAAAAAAAAAGTGAGAGAGTGAGATTATCCATGGCCTTTCAGTGTAGTTCTAATCCATACTTTACAATATTGTTGCCCACAGCCAGGGGAGCATAAATCTGCTGTATGACACAGTCTATAGGAACACTTAGCAGACAAATGGACAGAGGGGGAAAAGGAGGATATTACATTGGGGACCATCATAATCTGTCTCTCTCCAGACAGATAAGTGTGTGAGTGCTGGAGCCACAGGCGTTAAGTGTATACAGCATGCATGGGAACACTTAGCATAGCATTTTATCACAGGTGAAACGCGATTCCTCTCCAACCATGATTGTGCCTCAGATTATAGCGTAGCATATTCCAAACTGAAATCGAATAATGTCAGTCATGAATCATTCCATCCAGGCATTTTCGATTTTCCTGTAATCACACTAAACAAAAGACACATTCTCTGCATAGGTGTTTACTACTATAATGCAAATCCCCTCCCCCTTGACAGATAACCTGCGCCTACCAGCCAGCGCTTTTCTGTTATCAACGCCTCACCAAGGGGCCTGGTACCATTTACAAAACATGAGGCGCAAGCCTGAGAACGAGGGAAAGAGGGTCTATTTGCATCGGCAGGCGCAAACCAAAAGGTGTGTCCAATGGCTGGGGGGCACAGGGAGAAGATGAATAAGAGAGGCGGCATAAGACTGACTCTATATATAGCAGGTAATCTGTCATCTCGTTTTTTGTCATCTCCCTTCCCCTCTTTTTTTTTTCCGCTGTGAGGAACGAGGGATTGATGTTCGGGAAAGATCTGAGAAAATAAGGAGGGAGTCGCGGAGGCTTGGAGAGAGGAGAACAAGGAGTCGCGAGGGGGAGGCGGGAGGGTGGGGTGGAGGAAGAAGAAGAAGAAAAAAGGAGGAAGTCTGTGCCGAGCGACTGATGACTGCCGTTTCTGGAGACCCAGTTGTTGCAGCGAGCTGGCCCAAGTCCAGGCTGAGCTGCTGTAACTTTCAGAGCTACGAGACAAAAAGTGAGTTCGGGATAAAAGATAGAAAGAAAGAAAGAAAAAAAATTGGCTGTAACTCTTTAGTTTCAAAAGATTTCTGCTGAGTCCTGTCCTACACAGAAAAAAAAACTGCATTTCCTGACAACATGTAACACCAGCGCTGCCTGCAGTCAGATATTTTTGAAGTGGAGATTGTTTGAACATCATGTCAGCTCTGACAGGTTGGACTCCCTGGCACGGAGATCAGATGGAACAAATATGCCTTGCTCACAACTGCACACACACACACACACACACACACACACACACACACACACACGAAAACGCATGCATACATGTCAATGTTAATGGGAAGATGTTGAAGAGGGGGTTCATGAAGCTCATTTTCATAAGGTTTGCCTTGTGGTCACTTTAAAGAGGAGATGAAAGGGGGGATAAAGGAGGGGGCATGAGGATGATGGGAGCGGGTGAAGAGAGAAGGAGAGGGTGGAAAGGAGGAGGGGATGAAAAGATAGGTGCAAAAAGTGTCAGAGTGAAAAAGGAGTAAGCACAGGCAGGATGAAAGAAACGTGGGGAGGGATTACTCTGCAAAAAGAAAAGGGAGAAAGAGGGAGTGCAGGCCACTCACTCACACACACACACACACACACACACACACACACACACACACACACACACACACACACTCAAGCACACACAAAATCACATCTGCAAACCGGAGAGTTAAATCAGGAGCAGCAGAGAGAGATTTGGAGGGCTGAATCTTGTTCATCTGCAAGCAGCCCCAACTAAAGCAGCAACTTTGTGCTGAGAGAGAATCCTTGTCCTCTCAACCCACCACGCCTCTGATGAGCAGCTATGGTAAAGCCTGCAGGCATGCGCTAATACATACGGGAGAGAGGGGCATCATTAGAATAACTCAACCATTCATAGACGCTAGACAGTTAGCTAGCTAGCTAGAAACATTCCCCCTGAATAATTCACAGTGGTGTAAATAAAATATGTCCAGTAGCCTTCACCTTAGAAAAAAAGAAGGTGCTTTATGTAACATTAGATGGCTGCCATGCTGAGTAATGAGTTCTTCTCCAGCAGATAGCTTCAGATATGACATCCAAGGGAATGTGTGAAGAAAAAAAAAATCTACCATACCTCTAAAATTAAGATATTCACATTGATATTCCAGTAAGGGGTTGTATTACTCGATTTAAAACAGAATATTCTATCTATAGATCTGTGTAATGATGGTGAAACACTGCCATCTCCAAACCTGCAAGGGGATAATCACAACTCCAATGCTATTATCAAAAAACAATAAATGGGGAAACATTGTTATCCATTGTTATTGGTCTGGGCTTGGCAGGTGTATTACTATCCCTTTAATTTTCCCAGATGATAGCAAAAGCTTATTGCTTTTTCTCCCACTGTGATATACCAACAGCATGATATTTTATGCATAATGCATGAGCGATATGACATTGTCCAAATCATCCAAGAAACAAATAGCCTCATAATCAATGGGGCGGAGAGCTGTGTGTTTGTGTGTGTTTGTGTGTGTGTGTGTGTGTGTGCAATAGGCTATATGTGAGAGTGAGTATGGCTGTGTTAGGTATCAGCCCGCTTCACCTAGGATGTCATCAGGTGACAGAGAGCCACACAGGCAAATGGAACGTGGCAAGGACAGGAAATCAAAACAGGTGTGTCACACTGTTAACACTCAATAGTGATGTAGTCGTCAACCTGCATGCCAAAACCCACAATGCAGCCCGAGCCAAAAATCAATACGTGCTCCAACAAATCCCTCATCGTCTTGACCGATGTGATTATGAAAAGCACTCCAGGTGGCAGCAGCATGGATCACGTTGCCCTGTGTGAGCGCCAGCTGAAGGCCATTGCCTCTGTCGAATAAAAACCTTTCATTTCCAAAAGGTCAGTCAATGAGAAAACTGACACATACTCCCCTTGTCGCCCTTGCAGAAATTATGCAATTATCGGTTTTGAATGGGTCTCGGGGGATAGCAAGAATTCCTCCACATACAGAGGACCGTGTAATTTTGCAATTCCAGTAAAGGGCCTTGAGTTCACAAAAATTAGAGCACTTGCAGAGCGTAATAATAATGAAATGGCCCTATATCTTGCATAAGAACCCCATGACCCATGACATTTTTATATATTTTTTAATAGTGCAATGGGTTTCAAATAAAGGAAACTGTATGACAGCAAAAAGACAGGTTTTCACTCCATAGGTGGGACATGATTGTACTAGTCAAAGAAATCACAGTTCTGCATTACAAAACAGGATACACGTCAGATATTTTTGTTCTAGTCTAGACTTGTCATTCCACTCTCATTATAATTTTCTTTCGGGACCCTATTTTAATATTATGGGGTCAAAATGCCAGGGTTGGGAAACCTTAGTGACGTGAGTTTCAGTCTCATGGTTGAGGGGCTTCATAGAGGAGACAGACATCTGAAGACAGCTGCTCCTCCTCTCCCCTCCTCCCTCTTTCCTTGCTCCCTCTCTCCCGTTCAGTCCTTGCCTTCCCCTCGCTGTCAATCACAGACAAACTTACAACTCTTCTTCCACCTCCTTCCTAACTCTCTGTTTTCCTCCTCCATCTGTTCTTCCTGCCTCACCCCCGAACGACCATCTTTTTTCCTCCTTCCACACGCCCCTTATTTCATTTACTTCCTCAGTCATTATTCCAGTCAGTCAGTTAAATGGGTCAAGAGTGTAGTGTCAATCAGTCAGCCAGATAGGCGGTCTGTGTGTGTGTGTGTGTGTGTGTGTGTGTGTGCGTGTGTGTGATATGTATCAGAAGTTTCTTCTCAGCTCCTATTTCTCTGACACGACACATTCTAAATTAACCACCAGACATTAGCTGCTGGGGTTTGACTGCACTCTCACCCTGAGGCTCCACCTAACACTCCACTCAATGTTTTACAAACAGTGTGCTTGGGACCCCATAAGAGGTGCCCTGATTTGGAAACTGGGTGACTTTAAAAAAAAAAATAATAAATTAAAAAGTTAAACCTCAGTGGTTTTAATTTTAGCATTATGCCATCTTGAAATGCCAGTGGTTTTTGGACAACACACTGTTATTATCTAGACTACAAAAACTCTCATTCACAAGCCATTCAGTCTCACAGTGATTCTGAAAAGTTTCTTTTTCTTAAAGTAGCTGAAAAAAAATCTCCCAGTCTGCCATCGTAACAAATCAATTTGTCTGGTGTTTATTTTTAAAATCTTGTTTTTCTAAAAACTAAAAAAAAAAAAATCTGCCGATGGACTGAGATAATCACACTTGTTTCCTATGCATTTTTTTCTGGGAAGTATAACTGTGTTGAAACAAAGCTGAATACAGCAGATCAGCCTACTAGTATGAAGAAAATGAGACTACATTAAAAAAAAAAAAAAAAGTCTGGAAACAAGTTGAGTGGCATTGGAGACAAGAGGAATTGTCTCATTAAGTGACACATTTTTCACTTGTTTAAAGAAAAACAAGATTTTGGGACGGAATAGGGAATAAATTACTTGCTAAAATGGAGATTTTTTTGCAGTGTACAAAGATGCGTCAGTGTAAGCGGCGCAGCAGGAGCAGGTTTTATGTGTTTTCAGTACTGGGGTGCCTGGGGTGAAGAATTTTCTCACCTCAGCGTGGGATCACCTGGCAAAAAAACAACTTGGAAACTCTTGCTCCATGCTCTATATCGATGAGCCAACCTGTCCCTCAACCCAGATGTGTCTGTTGCTCTTTGTGCAACATAATATTACTGGGAATTCAGTATTGGTTGCTAATAATGAAACTGACTTCACCATTATTATAACTCTCCCACCTACTCAAACAATGTTAAAGCCCACAATGAGCCTACTTGTTCACTGTCTCCAAGCTAAACACTTGACTGTTCAGCCGGTAAAACTGGGTGTGTGTCACCTGAGCACAATGACATAATAACCCCTCACTGCATTTCTTATATACACACATTAAAGACACAGTTTTCTAATATCACTGCTCTACACTGTATGGGCTAAGGTGGACCGGCAAGTTTTTTTTTTTTTTTTTTTTTTTTTTTTTTTAGCTTTGTTGTTCAGGAAACTTGGCAATTATCATTTTGTCATGGCCTGCAGAATGGTAAGTCTGTACCCTCAGTGATAACCTCAGTGCGCCCAGTCTACAGTGTAGACACTACAGGCATCTGGCACCTGTACACATGTTATGATTGATAATATGCTGTTAAAGATAATGAGGATTGGGACTTCAGTTCTGCCCCTCTTTCCTGTTGTTTCCCGTCTCACATAATTAGGAGAGGCGAGGGAGAGCTGATGCCATCTCACAGGCACATGGCAGAATAGAATAGAATAGAATAGAATAGAATAGAATAGAGATTTCCGAACATGACAAACTGACATGGGTTTAATGACGCGTGAGTTCATTGCATTCTTCCTCCTGATTTTTGAGTCTCTGTGATTGTCAATTATAATGGGAATATTAAGAACACTGATATTTTTTTTATCTTTATTGTACGGTGGCCCTGAGGGCTCAGCACACTGCAACTTAAGAAAACACATGCAAATAGACAAAAAAAAAGCAAATTAAGGAAACTTCATCAATTTGACAACACTTGCGCATTCAGAAAACACACTGCGATTGCACCAAACAACAACAGCAGTGTTTCCTTAGGACATTTGTGATGTGTGATGTGTGTGCAAAGTGATGAACACGTCTGGGTACTGTAAACAGTTAATCCCAAAATTACAGTTTGAAAATGCAATATTGATCAAAGAAGACTAATTCTAACAGGCCAACATAAGATCATTAATCGCAGCAATTGCAGTTTTGTAAATGGTGTGTTACTATATTGTGTTGTGTTGTCTGCATTTACAGCACATTTTGTTTGTGCTGCACATGTTGTCAAACTGATGAAGATATTTTCTTAATCTGCTTATGTTTTCTTAAGTTGCAGTGCATTGAGCTCTCAGGACCACCATATCACAAGGATAGTCTGGAGTGCATCAAAATGAACAATATATGCTATTTAAGATCATAATAAAAGGGGTATGAGGTATCATCTTGAAAAACTAAGGAGCTCCTGTATTGTTGCTGTTGTCGTGCCAGCCACAAGGACAGTCAAAGCAAGGACAGGTTAATTTAAGTTGGACATCTGAGCACACGGGCCCCTCAATAACTAAGTGGCATGCACTGTTAATTCCAAGTGGTGTGTGTTTCAACTTTCAACTTTAATAGGATTAAAAATTAATTCTACAGAACTGCCAGATAAACTTTACAGTGTGGCTAAAGGAGGTAACAATCAACAACGAAAGGTTACTTGTACACACTAAGGTAATAAATAAGACGTCCAGGCACTCGGTGAAAGCTGTTTTAGCACAGTACACAGCTGCTTGGAGAGGTGCTAGTGTGTCCTGTCTCATTCCACTCTTGCTGCAGAACCCTGACCTCTCCTCTGCCTCTTAAACAGAGGCCTAAGCGGGAAGCTGCGTGTGTATGCATGTGTGGGACTGTGTTTGTTTGGGGGTTGGAAGGTCAAAAAGAGTATGAGCGAGAGTGAAAGTGAGAGAGAGAGAGAGAGAGAGAGAGAGAGAGAGAGGGAGATGAGTGACAGACAGTCCAGGGAGATTTGTCCCGTGGCATTTTATCCCTTGACCAGAGCCACTGGTGTACCTAATGCACTGTGCTGTTTACTGTACTTACTGCAGCACCAGTGTCCCAGGACACATCATGACAAAAGCTAAATACATTATTCAACTCCACAACAAAGCCTCTGTGAACTATTTACTGCTGGCAAACAAAGTACTCCCCTATCAAAATCCTTGTTACTTTACTTGCTTTCCTTTGCCCCTTCAAACACATGGATGTTGGATATGCTTTGCTTAAGAATGGTATTTCTTCATACAGAGAGTAGTAGCCTATTTCAACTATCTGTGTATTGAACCGACCAGGTGAATCCATGTAAAAGCTACAGGTCTTTATTTAAAAAAGACAGGACCATAAAACAGCATTTTATTTAGTAGGTTTGCAGGTGATCGTGGATTCATCTATGTGACAAACTAGAAAATGCCACCTCCTGTGCTTTTGCTATGTTCTTAAATCGGGGCTTCAGGATTGTGTCAAAATTGCATCATGAATCATAACGCTGTGATTCTGCACAGTATTGTTGGGGCTTGTCTCTCACACCTCCCCACTCTCAGAGGCAGGGTGGTTTTGCTATAGCCAAATATAATAAAATGCTAATGATACATGTTAGCCAGAATGATCTTGCTTATTTCCAAAGGCAGAGGAAACTAGACATACAAAGCAGAGTTAAGCTCTTGCAAATGCAAGATATTTTCAACTGCATCTCACTCATTCTTGTATGAACCAGCACTATACTAATGCAAAAAGTCTGCAAAGGAGGCAAGAACAAGCTATCAACCACATGTCCGATGACTAAAGGACAAATTAATGGACAGTCTGAAGAGGCTTGTGCTAACAGTGGCTGTGCCAATACATCAATGAAGGTTTTCAGTCGCCCAAGTCAGGGCATTTCTGCAAGTAGCAAGCCTAAAGCAACTGGACCTTCCACGTAGTCTTGCAGCCTAGTTTCACTGTATTTCATTCAATCGTCAGAAAATGTAATCTGCAGATTCATGGACATGAATTGGTGACAGTCTGCATGACTTTCAAAGTAATGTATTTCAGTTGGATGTATATTTCATGCCTGTACCATGGAGCCTACCCTGGGGTAGTACAAAGAGCGAGAAAGTCAGCATCAGGGGGAAGGTGGAGTGGTGGATGGATCAATCAACTCGACTTTCCTGCAGGAGATTGGGGTTTAATTCCAGAATCCTTAGGGTTAAACCTTTCATAATGTTAAACATGACATTTTCCTAACCTTAACGATTACCTTTGTCTAATTTGAACCATTACCCAACCAAGCTGTTTTGTTTGTTAAAGCCACTTCCAGAAGTAGTGTAAAGGGAAAATTGTGTTCATGGCATGAATTAAATTTGTGTGCAAATGCACAAAAAGGAATGCTTGTGTTCAAGCATATTGATATTTGCCATATGCATGAGAAAAAAAAATGCTCAGTTTGTGTCCAGGGACACAAATCTGTATATTAAATGTGACGATTGCACAAACTGCCGTTAGAGGGGTTGAGTCTTGAGCACTCCTCGCAGAGGCTTCCACAGTTCTAACATGGAGGGGAGTTCATTGGCATTGAAACCTCTGTGGGTGGTTTACACCTTGACATTACATTAGAGTTGTTGATGGATGTGACATAACACAACCATGTTCACAGACACGGAGAGTAAATGCTGCAACAAATGTCAATTTTTACTTGAACCCATGGCCAACACTGTGGGACACCGGTCACTGTGTGCTACTCAGTGTCAAAGTTTTGACGTACTCATTGACAGCAGCATGTTCGAGATGTTCCTCTGTACCACTAACAAACTGGCAGAAGAGAATGACAGTACAAGTAAGACAAGTAAGTCTTTTCAACCTGCTGACTGCAAACTATGCTGACTTGACAGTAATGCACATAAACTCTGTTGTATTAGCTGGCGTATGGGAAGTTCATGCCTCTGTTACTGTATGCACTTAGCTGTGATTTATCCCTTAGTTGATTAAACTGGGCACCAAGCAGGAGAGCAGGATGTTCAGCTCCTTTCTCTTTGCATTTACTGTTTCTTAGTCTCCTTGGTAACCATTGCTAGGCTAGTCAAGCTAAGTGAACCAGCTTACTAAGCAAACATTGTTTTGCTCTCTTCTCCTGCCTCATCATACAGCACCAGGCTTTATTTTCTGTTTTTTTTTTTACAGTTCGACCCATCCTGACACCATGCCTTTGGTTTCCGGTTTGGTTTCAGTATAGGATGATGAAGGACCTAATCATTTATCAGACTTTTTGTTGTGACTGGTAAGAGACCTAAATTATACTAATTATACATATTTAGGCCAAATCAGAACTCTTACCACTGTCTGGAAACCCTGGGAGACAGAAAAAGGAAAGCATGTGGCCAAATTTGGTGTTTTTTTTTTGTTTTGTTTTGTTTGTTTTTTTAGTCAACCTCACAGCTTTTTGCTTTTTTCTTTTCTTTCATTTTACATCAGTACACATTTGTTCACTCTGTCCTTCCTTTTTTCCCTGCATTGTTCTCTTAGTACACCCTGCCTGTTGTGTCCTGTTACCTCCCAACATTACCTGTCGCACATTCGACCACTCTCTTCCAAGCCATCTTCTTTTAAATTGTCAGAGTCATTTGGACAGGAGACAAGCTGTTTTGGTGGGATAGTGATTGTCTGGGATAACAATGTCTGAATGGGAATCACCACATCTCTTCATTCCTCAGGCTCCCTCTGCTCTCTACCTCTCTCAGTTCTCTCTCCCTCTCTCTGTGTCTCCCTCTTTAACCCTCCATCTCTCCATTGTCCTCAGCAGATTATGTGAACCCTCATTACAAGGGTGGTAATACACTCTTCAACAGCAAGATCCTCTTTATTATCCGTCAACTGTGGACTACGTTTCTAAGCTGATTAGCCAGAGCTGTCTTTTCAGCATTTCAATTAGGGCCGTTTTGAATAGTCAAGCAGATTGCATGTCTTGTATTCATTACCAACATTCTTAGACCGCTAGATGATGTTGTAATACAGTAATCCAACAGACACATTACTGCAATCAGGATGAAAGAGCGGGAGAAGAATGACATCATGGCAGATTTTAATTTTGGACTTATACTGAGCTGACAGTAAGTAGCTCTTTAACAGTAATTCAAAGCAATTTACAGCGACAGAAAGGAATGTATTTTTAGTAGAAATGGTCCTGCTAGCAATCACAGCACTGTCAAACACACAGACACACAGACACACAGACACACACACACACACACACACACACACACAAACACACACAGCAGCAGCAGCAGCAGCAGCAATGAGAAAACAGAAAGAGTTTATTAAGCTCCAATGCATGAGGTTTGTCTGGTGGTCACTTTAAAGAAGAAATGGAAGAAATAATATTCATTCATTCATTCATTCACTTCTTTGAAAGTGAGGTTCTATTTTACCCAAACAACCACACAAGTAGTATTTATTAATCAATTAGCTGACTGACAAAAACATATCAATTACAGTTTGGATAATCATTTTAGTCATTTATGTATGTAGATTTACTAAACATTTGTTAATTACAAATGGCAAAATTTGCTTGCATGTCTCAGATTATCCATATCATTATTGTATAAATACAATAATGATATGCCCACTAACAAACTGGCAGAAGAGAATGACAGTACAAGTAAGACACGAAGACTGCCTAAAACCTTTCTTTACTCTATTTTCTGTCCCTACATGTGCATCCTGTCTAAACATTTCCTGGACCGACCAGATGGGGCTGATGTCATGATCAGGCAGTTGGCTCGTGGATAACTATTTTGATACCAACATTATTAATTTTTGATGAGGCTTGCGGTTTGCCCAGGTTGTGTCCTGCCAACCCATAGCATGGCCGGGACATGAGCCAAGATTGACCGTTTGTTCAGGGCAGGCCAGGACATGAACTTTGACTAGCCTGTTGGACTCGGACGCGAAAACTGTACTTCCCTTTTTGTTCAGCCATCTGTGTCTGCCTGGTCTTTCCATAATATTCATAAACCTTTAACACACCAATCAGCTCAAAATCTGTATTAACATCCGTACTTATACATGATTATTCTATAAAACAATCAGCATTACATCCTTTATCATTATTATTCATTTCCACACGTTAATAAATAAAATGCAATTATACAACCAGGGTTACACTCATGATTATTCTTCTGAGGTGCTAAATGGATTTCCATAGACTGTAGGCTCATCAGCGTTGTTGAAGCCAATGGGCTGAAAAACATCAGATGACACTGGAAAATCCATCATATGAACTGCCTGGAAGAACAACAGTTGCTCCCAGAATGCACTTAATACTATCTAACAGAGAAAGTGTAAGCAAGGAAGTGATTTTATGCTATTTTATGTGATTAATCAGGATTAGTCCAAAAATGTAATTGTAATTAACACAATTTTAAAAAAATTAATGACTCATCAGCCCTAATTTGGGCTTCATAGATTGACACTGAAAGTAATCGTTACTTGCAGCCCTCTGCACAAGGAAACATTTCAATGAACATCAACCGTGCTATAAAAATAAAGTCAGAGGGCTGCTGTAGACTAAACATGCAGTAATTTCAGAGCAACAAAATCTGTTTTAGGTTGAGGGTGGCATTATCTGTTTTTATATGTTTGGCCATATCAACTCTCAGCAGGCTGTAAAATGATAAAAAACAATAACTTGCAGATGGACAGGAAGACATGCAACACTGGCAGCACTGGCCACTAGGTAGTTTACAGTGCACTATCTTGTGAGTACCAAGATAGGCCGTGAAAACCTTTGCCTAATCTGGCCAGCATATTATTTCAGACAAACTCACAAGAGAAGAAAGATAAAAATGTTCCATACAGATGGGGCACAATGTCCGGGAAATACTGAGAGAGGGGGGCAGGCGGAAGAGGAGGAAATGAGAGAGGATGAGGTTGTGTGTCCTCGTGGTAATGAATTTGGGTTAGATGACGAAATGATATGAATCCACTCAGCACTGCGTGTGTGTGTGTGTGTGTGTGTGTGTGTGTGTGTGTGACTGCACCTACATGTGTGTACATGCATGCATGTGTGATGTCATTAGCAGTCAAGCCAAAATGTGATGATCTAGGGGTATTATCAGTATCTGTTTAAGGTATCCGGCTTTATCAAATACCCACTTGCCCCTGACACGGGAGTCACCACCATGTTTTATCATCCTGCCTCTGTTGACTCTCTTTCCAACACACATGCATGCACACACACACACACACACACACACACACACACACACACACACACACACACACATACACACACACACACACACACACACACACACACACACACACACACACACACTAATCCATTCAGAGTCATTGTTAATCCAGCAGTGTGCTGGTACAGGGCTGTGCTGTACATAGCTGACAACCATGTCATTGAGGTGCTGATGTCATAACTGTCTGTATTTTGGCTGTTATTACTGTTGTTGCTGTTGTTCCACCATATCCTGCTGGGACACAATACAGTATGTGGAAATCTGTCACGCTAAATAAACCTTGCACTCTGCACTTCACATTACAACAAAGTGGTTTCCTGCCTATGGAGACATGCATGTAATAACTGAATGTCATTGTCATGTTCTCATTCTTATTTAACCAGCTCACAAAGAACTCAATCTCACATTGTGCACCAGCCGGAGAGAGTGGAGCAGGAACAGGGAGGCTTATATTCATACATCCACTGGAGCACGTTAGGGTGAAGCACATTTTTCAAGGGCACTTTGATGGAAGTTACTAAGGAAGAGGGAAAGCCTTCCTCATGTCCCACAGAGAGACTTTCTAAGAGTGTATGTGTAACCTTTAAACTACTGCTGGCCTGTCAATTTGGTTTCTTCATGTTTTGTGCAATTCAAAAACAGATTTCAAAATGAAAAAGATCAGGAATTATTATCAAGCAACAGACATTTGCAGCAGTCTAGTATTCATTTTTCATCCGGTGGGTTGTTATCCCAGTATTGTTTGCAGGAATATGATAATGCAATAATATCATATTTTATGCATGATAAATGTAGGGGAATTCTCCTCCTGCTTGAACCCCTCCAGGTAGGTGAGAAAGCACGGTGAGTTACAGTACAGAATCCTTGGAGCTGGGAGGGATTGAGTCATCTTTTGGGTCTTGCTCAAGGACACTTCAGCAGGGTGGATGCTGACCGACTTGGGGGCTTGAACCCACAACCTTTTGTTTGGGGCTCTAGGCCACTCTGCCAAACTCATGATAATGGCTCCCTCAGTTATTCTCAGGAATCTGTTACTGATGATTATTGATATAATTTGCCAAAATCTTTAATAAGAAATAGTTGGAATGAGCTTTTAGCCTAAAAACAAGGTGAAGTGTTGTCAACTTTGACTACAGCAAAGCCTGCACAATCAGTTTTGGATCTTAAGAAATGTCTGTAAATGTGGCTTCCACAAAGAATGGTTTGGGAATCACTGTTAAAGTGATGCACACTCAAATCATAGTTTCACACATTAATGTTGGAGAGGATTTTAGGGCATTCAGATTGGAGACCAGAGGTATAGAATCTGTTTGCATGGAGGAGAGGTCCAGATTGGGATTGGATAGACTGTGGGGAGTGATTTGTGTTTGTGGGTGGGTAGGAGATAAAGAGAAAAATAGAATGGGAAAGAGTTGGGAGGAAAGGGAAAAAGAGAAATCGAGAGATTTAAAGCAAGACGGAAGAGAGCGTGGATGAGATGAAGCATGAGGAAGTCACAGAGATAATGGCACAGTGAAATGGAGAGAATAAAGACCCAGAGCGAGAGAGCAATCAGAGAGAGGGATTGGGATTGAGCGTGAGAAAGGAGAGAGAAAAGAAAGTGGTGGAGCTTGAGAGATTGAGCGAGAGAGGAGGAGAAAGATCAGGATCAAGAATGCAGTTAGGGAGGGATCACAGATGAAAACAGAGTAAAGAGGGAGAGAGAGAGGGAAATGCGTAAGTGAAGGATCGAGAATGATAGAAACAGATAGCGAGAGAGAGAGAAAGATACTGAGTGCTAAAACGTAGTAGAGGAGACAGCAGATGGTGGGGATTATTCTGGACTAAAATACTCTGGGATCCACTGAGGGAAGGCACAGACATAAACCGTTACAGACTCCATCTGCCAGAAATAGCTCAAAAAGAGCTCTAGGCCCACCATCGCCATCCAATCAACCACTGCCTAGATGGCAAACACAAATTTAGCATTTGTTGGAGTTTCTTTTTCTTTACATCCATGCCAAACTGCCGCTGGACTATCGCTTATGGCCACGCCTGTAGTACGAACGCAGGATAGACCCAGGTGGGACTCTTGCACCATACCTAGTACAGTTATCCCAATGTAGGGAAGACGCAGGGTGTGGGAAGTACTTGCACAACTCCTTTCCAGGCAATTTCGACTCATGTCATCATCATAGGAAAAACACTTTAAGAACATCTATTGATGCAGTCTCTAAAGCCAGCTCCTCTCTTCCACTGATCTGCAGCCCATTAAAATTTGAGTACAAGACAAAACCCAAAGCTGTCATGACACGGCGCTCATGAAAATGATGGCAATGCTAGCGCTGCATGGCGAATTTATGCTCTGCACAAGAACATCATTGGACATAAAGGATGCAGCCACAGGTAACCATCCAGTGATAAAAGCTAACCAGGCTTCAAGAAGTTTCCAGCAGGACTTATTTACACAAATGCAAAGTGGAGAAATGACCGTATATCAGTCTTTCCTTCCTATATGAGCCTCATACATGCAAAACTACAAACCTTGAGAGACTGACATGGGTAATACTTAACTAACCAACACAGAAACCGCACTATTCTAATCTCAACATATGTGATGTGCTGATCTTGGATCAGGTGCACTGAAAGGCCAGAGGGATTTGATTACCAGTGCTTCTTGTTTAAGAGGCTGGCTAGATACAAACTACCATCACTGCTATCGTATCTATATCCGCTGGTTTGTGTTTTTTCTGAGTCCCTTGTGACAGGCAGCCTACTGAGCCATTAGCTACACATACATGCACACATTCATGCACAACTACACACCCAATTGTGCACAGTTTTGCATTTACACAAACAGCATGGGGCCACTTGAAAAATCATATTGCTCATCAGATCAACTGAAAAGTTAAACAGTAACCAGCTGACAGGGGATTCCTGCGTTGGCTACTAGTTGCATGTTTTTTGCAACAGGTGTGTTTGGGTCTGGTGTTTTGTGTGTGTGTGTGTGTGTGTGTGCATTCAGTGAGAAAATGACATACCAGGGCACACATCTCCCCAATAATGCCTCTGCCAATCCACACACAACATAAAGTCACACAACCGCAGATGTGAAAACTGAGATATGGAAGTGAGCGAACAGTGAAGGAACAGGGCAGCCACTCACCTTTTCCCGTGTGTAGATCAAATCTTGAACCTGTGAACAAAACAAGAAAACATTTTTACTGTTGAGCCTTTCTCTGTAATCAACTGTAATAGTCTATTGAGACACACCAATGACGATTGAATTTTACACTCCAGGGGAAAAAAAGAAACTAATTGTCAGCATGTTCTTGTCTCAGCATTAGTTTTCGGGTGGGAAACATATTGATTTGTTCTATGTGTGTGTCTTTCTATGTGAAACAGAGGGAGTGTGTGTGTTATTGATTAATTATCTACCCTGTGTGACAGGAGGATAGTTAATTAAATCCTTCTCTGGCACAGAACATAAAGTAATTATTGTGCATGGATGCATGTCCATTGAAAAAAATCCACATCTGCAAACGTGTGTGAATGCATCTCGTGTGCACATACAAACACATATACAGTTAGGTGCCTGTGAACAACAAAAGTACACACACAAACTTTCTGTCACTAGTATCCAATAACACGTGCACACAAACACACAAATTATTTCTCTCTCTTTCTCTCTCTCTTTTTTCTCTGCCACCATCGACTGGTTTCTACCAGGCCACCAAATATCATGATCGCTCCTGTTGTCATTACAATTGGCAACAATCAACCTATCTGATTTCTCCCCACAGCTAAACACACAGCAGCATGATACCAGGGTGTGACATCTCTAAAAAAAAAACAAAACAAAACAAAACAAAAAAAAACATGACCTTACATTTGCCTTTTACTGTGTAAAGTACTAAAAATATACACAAATAAAATCTGCAGTGGAGATTATTGAGAGGGCACATTGCAGTGGATACATTATTATGGTACAAAAAGTGATTTATTGTTTCAGCTATGCACTGAGAGGTTTGGAAATGATGGCCACAAAGGACATAACAGAAAAGCCTTTGTAGATACGTTTGGATCTTCATTTTGATACATGCTAAATAATGGATTCAATGGGAATATAAATGAATGTTTTATATGCCTCCCCAATGCAGACGCAGTGCCAAACTGTGCCCACCAACTCTGCCAGGCGACTACATTTCCCAAAACATTTTCTCCTCCCAAATCCCCAAACCACATTGCCCCTCAATTAATGGTTTCCAGTCTGAAGCAGATGCACTGGAACAAACTGTCTCATATCTGCTGGATGAAAGACCTCTAATCTAGTTGGTTTGTACATCTGTTGACAGATGCCTGCTACATCTGCTCTCTGATAACAGGATCTGCTCCATTGGAAGGTTCGATCAGTGACATTTTGCTAAGCTACAGTATGTGTTTGAAATTCTTTACGTTCACTGGAGGCGCTTTGAATGTTATCATCAATGGAAAACACATTTGGCATGCATAGAACCACTTGACACATATCACTGTTGTCCCAGAAAGGAGGGGGAAAAATCAACTTGTCGCTGCAATTTGTTGGTATTTTGGTGTTTTTAGGGTAATTGGCATTTTTCTTCTGTTCTCACTTGTTTAGAATGATTAAATGGTCATTTCCTTGGTCATGTATGTGCTGCAGACTTAATCCTTTGAAGCCTGCTAATTGACAGTTAGGGTACAGTTCCTGAGAGAGTGAGCACTAAACTCATAATTCTGCAAAAATCTACTGCACTTCTCAAAGACACTGTGCGCCCTTTTATCTCCATCGCATTTAACATATCTCAGGTTGCTTTCCAAATGAACAGACTGATGTACATTTAGTGCTTACTATTGTTTGCTGCTTGGCTTTCATGCTTTGCCATATATATATAGAGTGTGTTTTTATATTAACCGTGCCAGACTGGAGAGCAGGAATTTCATAAGGTAGACGTGACTGCTGGCTACAACGGATACCAGGAGAGATCAATAGCTAACACTACCCAGAAAACCATCAGTCAAGGATGTATAATTTGTGGCAGACATGATTTCTAATTAATAATCTATACGGCTTGTGATATGTAGCAGGTCATATTTTGACTTGATGTTTATTAAGTTCCTAGCTGCCATTTAATTAGTATGATAGATTCTAATAGCAGACTAATGCAAGAACTGACAACACAGTGAGCCCAAACCACACCATTTACCAGTAATCAAACTCTTTCTAAAGGTGATTCATTTTATTTTAATGCCGGCTCTATTGCCTCTGTGACTGATCTGTCTTTGTTTGATCAGCTACGATCAAGTAAAATTTGCCGAATAGTTTTTTCACACCAGGAAAGTGGAACTTCAAACAGACAAATTGCAACATATATCTTTTCCACTTTGAAATATATCTGTTTTATTACAAAAAAGGGAGGAAAAAAAGGTTAAATTAGCTTCTTCATCCGATTCACAGGATTGTTTGGAAGCTCCCACTTTGGGGTTTGTAAAATTAGATATAAAAAATCCAGTGTTTTGAAGCTAGGAAGCAGACACATTGTAGCAGAGGCTACTGTCAACAAGGCAGACTGTAGCCAACAAATATGGGTTTTCGACTGATTTACAAAAACAACCATAGTGGAACACACAAGACACACTGCACTGTATATATCAATCCTCACTTTACATTTGAAAATTTTCAGCTGTGGCTAACTGGTGATCAAACTTACTGTATTATCACAGAAAACTCCATGCTGTGGGCAGCTGCATTGAAATGTCACCTAGAATCCTGATCTACCCGACCAGATATTATGACTTTGTGTTTATGTGCACTTTCCAGTGGGGAACTGGAATATACAACTCAATACGATATGAACGAGGCATGAGACTAAAATCATTTACAGTCCTTGGCAGTCCTTGTATGATGTCATCAGTCTAAACATTAAATTCTTAAATTGTCTCATATTGATCAGCTTCAAAGACAAAACAGATGGCAAGCCTGAAACGGGCACTAAGCTAGTTACTTTGTTGCTATACTTTTTGATTTCCCAGTCTGTGCTGGCTCACCAGTACAAAACACAGCTTTATTGTCCCGCACAGTAAGTGCATTTACAATATTGTGAGAAGAGCAGACACCGGCACTTATGATCTATGTGTCACAGAGACTGGTCCTAAAAGCTTCGATTCTCTAAGGCTGAACAGAGACTGGCAACCCAAGCTAATGGAGCTCTGGAAACAGCAGGATCGGCCGCGGCAGAGCACGAAGCTTTAAACTGATACTGACACACACACACACACACACACACACACACACACACACACACACACACACACACACACACACACACACACACACACACACACACACACATATGCACAAAACAGAAATGCACACCTGCGTACATGCACAAACTCACTCATGTGCGTGCATACAGACACACACATACACACCAAAGCATTCTCCACAGGACCAATCTCCATTTAGCTGTCCAGAGAGCCAAAGTCTGACTGACGCTATGAATTCCATACAGGAATTCATTTATTCATTCCACTGTTTCACTTGTTTGGCTATTACTGTTATCAAGACAAATAACATGCTGGACTGAGACGAGCGCTTATCATTTTAGAAAGGTATGGCAGCCATCCACTGGCTCAGCTGAAAACCCCATTACTTCGTTCCACATGTGACAAGATACTATCACTGTCAACAGTTGCAGGCCAAACTCACATTTATAAACCAACTTCCACATCAACTATTCGTTTAGATAAAGGCGCTCTGTGACACACTTGGTGGCAAAAACAATTGCTGGAAGTGAACAATAATAATCTTGTATTTTTCCTGCCTGAGCTGGTGATGCAGGGCAGAGGCGTGAGGCTGTCGTTTGCCCTGGCTGCACCTATTCAACCGGTGACGTTCACAGACTCATCAGCGGCAGGCCTTAACATTACCTGCCATACAGCTAAAGTGGTCTGCGCTCGGAGACGGAAAGGAGCAATCATTTCATCAGCTGTTAGGGCAGTGGGGTCTGACCACTCTCACTCTAAAAGGTCTGTCTGCTGGAACAAAGGCTCATGGAAAACAGTGGGGAAGGAGGCAGGTAAAGAGGCAGAATTATCCAGAGAAAAGCCAGCACATTGCATACTGGATTGTTAACAGCAAATATATGACACATAAAGAAAATGTTCCTCCTTTTGTGTAAGAGGAGAAAATTAATAATGGCCTGGATGGAACAGTGTTTCTGAATTAAATCAAAATGATTCCAATACTAAAACATAATTGGATATGTCTCTCTATCAGTGTGGGAATGTCCAAGTTATTTGTGGCTGAAAAAAAGCCATATTTTATAGGATGACTGGCACTCGGGAACAATGGAGCTAAGATAAACAAGTGAAATGTGAGGAAAAGGATATTTCCCTGTCTATTTCCCTGTCTGAATGCCATTAAGCTCTCTCTTTTTCTGTCTTTCTAAAACGATGTCATTATTCACCGTATGAGACTACCCCGAGTGGTTTGAATTTAATCTCAACCTCTGAGGCACTTTACTGAGAATTTCAAACCATTACCCAAGCACAACAATTGGCGCCGGCTGCCAAGCACCTTCAAGGGAATGTCAGTTTCCATGGAGACCGAGGCACCCCAGCTGTAGCCACCCCTTGCCACACGGTACAAGTGTACAAAACCCGTTGACGGGTGCATATCACAAACTCTCGCTCTCTGTAATTCTCTCTTGTGCTCTCTTGCCCTGTTTTCTATTTCAATTTCAGTGTGCTTCAAATTGAAATTGGTATGACAGTTGGCATGAAAGTTCACAAACAATGTGATAAATACCAACTTTGTATGTGTGTGTGTGTGTGTGTGTGTGTCACTGTCTCGACAGTAGAGGATCTGAGTTGCTGTGTACTCAGCTTTCATACTGAGAGCTTCCACTGCAAAATGAGTATCACTAGCCTGTGTAATTGCAGCAAGCAGATACAGAATATATACATGTGATGCTGTTGCACCACATGAAAACAAATTTGAAGCTACTTTAGGGGAATGTTGAGGGAAAATCTGTGTTTACGGGGTTAATGTTGGTGTCACAGCAGTACATTTCAGATAAACTCTAGTGTGGACTGTTTGGACTCAGCCAACAAAAAATGCAGAATAAGCACATAACCTCACAACTAGTCGGATTGATTATGAGACCCTTGGAGACTCAACCACTGAATTTCATCAAAGTTTATAGGCAGCTGAGTCTAAACAGTCCTCACTTCAGCTGCCCCTTGGCGAGTTTGCACATTGTACCTAATATAATTATAAATAAAAGAAGAAGCAAATATTGAATTCTCATTGTATTTGAAACTGGAAGATCAAAATGTGTGCATGTGAATGATGAAACTCTCTTTCTGTCACCTTTTGGTTTATAGAGGCACCTACGGAGTTTTAATATGACAAGAGAAGATGCAAAATTTTAAATAAATAAATAAATAAAAAGCTGAAAAGTGAGCAAGTGTGTTAGGGTGATAAATGATCACTGAACAGGGGATATATCACAATTAGAGAGGTAAGAATCTAGCAGTTGGCCAGTGTCAGTATATGGATTTGTCCTTTATTGTGTAATGAAATAGAATAGGTTTGCAATCAAAAAAATAGATTTGAGAGCAAAACCTGTGACACTTGTAGAGAAACTAATGTCTTTCTTGCAAGTTGAATAAATTTGTAATTAAAATGCGAATCAAAAACTTTTGTTTGTGATTCCAAGTGTTTTGTTTGCAACTCCAAAAGTTTTGTTTGAGAATCCAAATTTTTGTTTGCTGTTGAGCTGAATCTTGTGGGATGGACCTACGCTTAACGATGTAAGACAGCTTGGCAACATCCACATTTATTATTTAATAGTATTAACGCCACCTTCTGGACAGGAGTGCAGATCAGAACGACTATTATACTGTTGCATTATAATTGTGGATGTTGCCAAGTCACTCTGATCAAGACCGACCAATCCACATCCAATTACATCCCACCCAAGAGTCAGTTCAACAGCAAGAAAAACTTTTGGATTCACAAACCAAACTCTAGGATTCACAAACAAAAGTTTTGGATTTGCATTTTAATAACTAATTTATTGTACTTGCAACAATTGCGATTATGATTACAATGTTGCAATTTTTTTATTGCAAATCAATTGTGTTGATAGCGATTGTGATTGCATAATAAAGAGCAAAAACACTCCATAACTGTACTGCACAGTGTAACATGGCAGGTGTTGCGAACCACAGTGTAGATACAGACAGATATTTATTGGTAGAGAGACACCAGATACTGAAAATTGTTCACAGTTTGCTGGCTGGAACCTCCGCAAGAAGCTCATGCTCAAACAGCAGCATTCTCACACATACACACACACAAACACACACACACACACAGACACATTCGATTCGCATTAGATTGTTGACATTAATCCATCCAGGCAGCTCTGTTAAGACTTGAAATCATCATTGGCGTTGTCATGCGACTGCTCGCTGTGCCCTCTCTTTCTTTGTATCACCTCCAGCCTCTCTCTCCATCTCTCCCTCTATCTGTCTCTTTCATACTGATTACTGTAGCATAATGATGTGGATTCAGCCAGCTCTTCATTTTTTCTGCTCACAGCTCACTGACTCCAATAAAACAAATCCCTCTAGGGCGCCTTTAGTTTCGCCTGCATTCTTTAGGATAGTATTTAAGGAGTGAAAACAAGAGACTGTGGATGATTTTGCTAAATTTCTAAGGACTGGAAAGTAAAGACTTTTGTCTCTGGGTCCTAATGAACCCCTGCTGTTCCAGCACACAGAACAGTTGTTCATGTGTTTCCCCTTCTCTTCCTCCCACTCAGCTTTCCTTCTGTATGAAGGAAAAATCTGAGGGAAGGGAACGGCAAACTGGACACCAAATTAAGCTTGCAGAAATGTAAAAATGCATGTCCCAGAGGCATACCTGAGCTGAGGACGATCAGTACAGACTGAGCAACAACAGTGATAACATGCCCAAAGAGGCTCCCACTGGAGGAGGAGCTTTCCTTAAAACCATACAAACTGCATCTTTAAAAAAAGCTCCTTGGCATAAGTTCACACATGATTTCATGACCCAAGGTGTTCACACCTGATTCTCTCCCCCTCCTGAGTCTTAATCAAGTTGTTTGTTTCACAAGGGCTTAATTAGTTTTTCTTTGATTGTGTGCACAAGCGTGAATGCCTGTGAGTCTGTGTGTGCACGCATGTGTGTATTCAGCATTGGAAAAAGACGCTCTGTCCTTGAGAAAAGCAGAAAACAAATTTGCACCCAAGTTACAAAAACCCCTCCAGACTTCATCACATTGATCATTTTTCATCGTCAGCTCTCTTTGTTATTGGGAATACAGGTCATTACAATGCAGACTCCAGTGGAGAGGGTGTTAAAAGATGCTTTCCTTTATGGAGAATGATTTGTTTGTTTTATGTTGCGGCTCACTTGCCTCCTGGGCCCTAACCTACATTACAGCACAAAGACTATTAATCATTGATGATCAGACCTTTTAATATTGCTCATATATAATTTATCTACACGTGAATAAAACAAATGAAGAGTTCTGTTCCAAAACAGTGGATATCCATTTCTGGGGAAAATTTATTACCTGAAACTCATCATTCAGTATTCCTAATATATAGACTATTTGGTCTGCATAAGTATATTTTTGCACACCGAATTTACCTCCAGTACTGCTGTGTAATAAATGCCAGAATTTGTTTTACTTTTACACAATCTGTCATTATTTGAGTGCATGAGAAATGGGATTCATATCATTTAAGAAGACGCTTCCTCAAATAATCCTTGAGCAATGTGATTTTGTTGCAGCCCCCACCCTAAAAGTGATGCATAGTTCACCAACAAGGAAAATAACAAGCCCTACACCAGTAATCCCATTTTAATCTGCACACACTGTAGGAGCTGGTTAATCTTCTTAATCTCATCCTATGTTTCACATTTGCACTGTTTCTGACACATTCACCACAGAGACACTGAACGCTCCGAAGGTGAAAGGTGCCCGTGCCTGAACACGACATTTTAAAAAATATCGAGCCATATCTAAGCTCGAAACCCTGCTAAATCTCATCTAAGGGAAGTTCAGAATAATCATATAATCCAGACAATCGCACCAGAAGCTCTTAATTTTCACCGAGGAAAGGAGCATCTCCAGAGGTCAATTAACACGGTGAGAACATGAACTGAGAACTCTTAGCTCAGACGTCCAATGAGCCATGTTAACAGATAAGACACACATGCATGCACACAAACACACACTGGCGCACTCAAATATGCAATTAAGACAACTTAATACATGGTAATGGCACACACACACACACACACACACACACACACACCACCAATGAGCCACGATAATAAAGAAACACTTAACCTGTGCCAAGGCTGCTGTAACTTGGTTGCCTTACAGCCAGCTGAGATGTATGCACACATATGTAGTCACTGTCTCTTTCTCTACTAAACACACACACACACACACACACACACACACACACACACACACACACACACTATCAAGCAGACCGCTGTCCTTTAATCACAAGTCACGTTTTAATTGGAATAGCTGTGAAGGAAATGAGTGCCCTAAGAGTGGAAAATCCTCCAGTCTGGCACATATACAGCGTTGAAGAATGAAGCTGGTGGAGCCATTTTACTTGATGCTTCTATCTCAAGGTCACTCTCTACTCATTCTAGAGGTGGAGGTGGCAAGATAATTGCCTTGAAAATTTGCTCCATCTCCAGCAGGCCTCCTTCTTCTTCTCCACCCAAAATGGATGTTGGACCTGTTTCTGACTGTTCCCAACACATGACAAGGGTACCTGTACGATTCATCAGTTCCAAGGGAAGAAGTATTTTTCCCAATTTCAGTCATGGGTTGAAAAGATACAATAAGCAATCCACAAGAGAGCCAAGACTTGAATCCACCCTGAATTCGACTCCAGTGTACCTTCCTTGTTTTGAAACCTCTCAAGAGTTAGTCAGGCTTTTTTTTATGTATTTGTGCTCGATCAGTTCCCGCTGTAGCGTGGAGGCTAAGGATGAGGCTGACCAAACAATGTGTTCAGATAAAATGACTTAACTAGGACAAAATGTGATTATTCATTATTCAGTCTGCAATGCGTTTATTGTTCTCCTTGTCTGCTTCTGCTTTCTTGGCCACGTCTCCCTTGTCAAAGAGGTTCTTGATCTCAGTCGAACTATCCTGGATAAAAATAGGTTAAATAAATAGAAAGTTCAAAGAGCTGACTCCAAGGTAATTTTGCGTTTTATTCTTCATGATTTAGACCAAGTTCTACTGATTCCTAGAGGACAGCGTCCAATCAAAATGTAGGAAATGGTGTCACTCTGAGGCCTTCTTGTCTGCTGAACTGCCTTAACAAGAAGTGCCCTCACCCAAAAACCTAAAGACAATTCAAGCAACATATAAGGTCTTTCATATTTTGTGATCTAATACTTTCAATAATCCAAAGTCTGTGTGGAGGCCTGGCACAGCCATACTCTGATTTTGTTTTTCTGCTGTTCACCACAGAGTCTCAGCTGTTGGGGTCAAAGGGGCAAAAAGGGCAGCAGCAGTGAGTATTTACAATATCAGGTGTTTGGATCATCCATCTGTCAATCATTAGCTAACTCATCCAATCAGAAAAACACATTCATACATGAGTTCCCTGAAGCTAAACAAACAGCAGCAACTGTGATGATAAAAGCAAGCAAACATTGGTGAGCATGTCTCTTGCTTGTTAGCATGTTAATACAAGATTCTTGCTGTTTTTGTGAGGAAAATGTATTTATGTCGTCCAGTTCAGAGCTCAGTTGTGTTTGGTTGTCGTCATCACCTAAGCCATGCTTGTAGTCCCCGCAAAGATGCTGGTTGGACATTTTATGGCTTCCAGTAATGATTCAGTTGGCCAGATGGTTTCGTGAGTCAGAGGAAAATGAACTTGCAAGATCAGCTGGCTGTGCCATGTTAAGTGTGTGGTGGTCATAATAAGATTTCAAAAAAAAAAAAAAATTCAAAAAGCCCACTGTAGACATTAAGCCCACCTCTAACTCTGAGTTGGCACCACTGAGAATACGTGGAGTTCCTCACAAAACATGAGGCCAAACCCAAATGAAACCATTTTCTGGATTACTGACTCCGTCTTGAAGATAGGGAGGAAAGGCCTTATTCAGCTACTACATACAGTACATACTCATACATAATGAGTGTGAGCTGCATGCGATTGCTCACAAGTCAAACCTTCTCAAATTTGCTCACACAAGCACTTTAGAGCACATCAGGCATACACGTGCAACACCTCCACCCTCCTCATATAAATACAACCTCACAACACACACATACGGAAGCACAAACAGCATTACAACAAATCCGGTGTGCATAGATGGCCACCGGCAGTCTTGCTGAACACCCCCCACAGTCAGTGTGAGCACCTTTGGCTATCCAGGACTTTAAATTGGTCCCAGTGAGATCTGAGAGCCCAAAGCACGGGGCTGACCTCTACCTCCAGCCCTGTGTGCCGAAGAATTAGTCTCTGTCAGCTGGATCAATATTCCAACAGCAAGCTCGAGACCCCACTCCAAGGCGGGGAGGCTGCAAATATACACTGAGCCCGTTGTGTAGCATTAGAAAGCAGATGATGATGACGGCAAAGGCCATGTGCTGGGGTGGTGCGGCTACCAGCACAGGTTTGCTTTTAGGGATAGCTCCTCCTTCGATCGGTTTTTAAACCCCTACAGAATTCGATTAAGGAAAGCAGAATCAGCTCTTCTCATTTTGTGAACAATGAGTAGCATGGCCAACACTCGATTAGTGTGAAGCAACAGAGACTTTAATCCCTTCTGGGGAATTCAGCAGTTGACGAACAGGACATGTGATACAACACGTATAATGGACACATAACACAGTGGAAAACATACAGTGGAGATAATCCAATAACAGGTTAAACTGCAGTCGGCCTCGCACTCAGACGTCCCGCACATCCTCATCAATGCAAGGTGTCAGCATACCACTGGACCAGCGTGCACATCCGTACACTCACTCACACACACTCTGACCTATAAGACGATATCATATGAAAGCACTCGGTTTAGATCTTACCGAACAGACTCCCCACTTATCTTTCATTTCTTTTAAATTGGGGCATTAACAATCTCTGTACCGGCTCACAGAGCAGACTGATGCTCTACATCCCATCAGTAGAAACTGGAATGAGGAAAATGCCTTTAATGCCTGTGCCCCATAACCTGGAACAAGATACAGCATAATCTGATATCAATCCAGAAGCTCAAAAGCGTAATCTCAGAGTTTGCTGACCTTGATGATAAATGTTTTTTTGTTTGTTTTGTTTCTGACAAACCAATAGTGATGAGTATCTTATTGTTTGTTTTATGTTGTTTTTATGATATGTAGTTGTGTTTTTACATGTGTTAATAGATTTTATATTATTTCACTGTGTCCTGTGTATTATCTCTCTGTGTATTATATCCATAGCTCTAAACCATTTTAAATAAGGAGCCTTTCTCGATGGTTCCTTTGAGTTGAAATAAAGGTTTGATTATGATGAACTCTATATACCCTCATCTCATACATCACATTAGCCTGCATAATATTATAAACATGCTTACATAAAGCGTGCAAAACCCCCTCTATTAGTCACACAAAGTGGCAGCCCTTGTTGTTCCTGAATGGAGCCTGCCACTCCAATTCCCACTGACTGATTCCTCTCCGTCTGTTCAGATCCACAAGTTGGGATACCAGTACAGATGGACTGAGTCGGGCTGGGGCCAACAGCACTGTCTGTGGAGCTAAACTCCTGGTGAACTGTGCCAGTGCAGAACTGCACCACGCTGGGGCCTGGCCGCTGTAGGGCTCTTGCTCTGGCACGGAGAACAGGGGGCCCCTTGTTTGGCGCAGCCATGGTGGCAGGAAACATCCCGCATTCACATGATAATGAGCCAGTGAATACATGCCCCTAACACTGCCCTTCTTTCTCATTCTTACATACAGTACACATAAGTAAACACATAGGGGCACACATGCACTCACGCACACACATAAACGTGCCCAAAATGTGCGCAAAAATACAACGACACACATAAATGCAAGTGCACCAGCACGCACACACATGCACACAGAATTACAGACCCCTCAGTGTCTGGCACAGAACAGCCTGAGCACTGGTCTCATCACCAAGGAGACCGGCACTAAGCGGGCGCCTGGCAGAGACAGACTGGCATTTAGCATTTAGGACCCCACAAAGCTCTGAGAGAGAGCATACAGGCCTTTTCAGAGGAGAGAGAGAGAGAGACAGGCAAAGAAATAGAGAGAGACATGGTGACACTGAGAGAAATAGAGAAAGGAGGGGGAATGAAATAAGACAAACACATTAAAGAGCAGAATGATTGCAGGGCAAAAGAGGATGAGAGAGAGAAGAGGTAAAGAGAGGTGACAGAGGAAGGAGCAGGTTTGCAACAGATAATACAGGCACAGGAGAGAGTGAGAGAGAGAGAGAGAGCAAGTGCAAGAAAGAGAAAAAGTAAGAGAACACAGAGGCGATGGTGTGTAAGAGAGGTGGAGAGGCAAGAAGAGGGGAAGAAAAAATGTTGATTGTTTTTTACTGACAAGCCCCGCTACCGAGTCGACTAAATAATCGCTGAGAGTGATGTGTCTAACGTGCAAACACCATCTGAGCGTTAAGAGGCGCATGTGTGATTTCAGCTGACGTCACGGATGAGGAAAGCTATTAATACTCATGCCCACCTGAGTCTCCACCAGGCTAGGGAGAGAAAATGCAGTGCAAATGAACTGTAAAAATAAAGAAAATGTTTTCCTTTCCATTCATTTGCAGGCTGGAGAGGGAGGGGAAGGAAGAAAGAGGAAGAGATCAACAATTCGGGCACCGAGATGGCTCTGCCCTCGGAAAATAAAGTGAAAGATCAAGGGATGACACAAAGTGAACAAGTGTTAAATGGTTTAAGAGAGAGGGATATAGCTCATGGTGAGCTCCAGATGTTTTTTGAGTTGAGGGGAAAAGCTGAACATAACAGGAGAGGAGAGTAGAGGTGACATGAGGTGAGATGGAAGCATTTAGAGGAGGGATATGGCAGCGCAAGGCAGCCACAGTTACATGAGCTAACAGGAGACATGAGCTAATGTGTATGAGACCCTCATGCTTGTCTCTTTTTGACCTAAACATCAGCCTCTCTGCCTTCTTTCCTTCTCCACACTAATGGTTTCAGACTGTTTTCCAAAAGCTTGCCTCCTGCACTGAAATGCCCCCAAATCCTTAAAGATCCTTATTTAACAAGCCTACATGCATGTTCTGCAAATGACTAGGCCTTACAATATCACAAAGACAATATCACAACAGATGCAAGAACAAGACATAAATGAGGTAATGCTAAAATACTAAAAACCTAAAACTAGAGTGCAAATAATGCAGATGATATAGACCTATGCCTCCAGTAAGGGGTACATGTGGCATGTCTGCTGCTGAACATGAAAAAAAAAAACAAACAAAAAACAAATTGATTTGTAACGAATCATCCAATATGGTGCAAAACTGAACCGTAAAAAAATGAATCGTCCAATATGCAGTACAACATATAAAGTGTAGTGTTGCAAACACACCAACCCTATAAGAGGCCAACTAACCACAAACATAGCTGAGGAATTAATGAATATACTGAAAGTATTTTAAGTTTGTTTTAAATAGTCTCAATAGACTTTTGCCTTTGAAAGAATATTTATTGATTTTTTTCACAGGCAACAGTTGTTTTTTGTTGTTGTTTTTTTTCCCTCTCCTTGGTGTACAAAAAAAAAAAAAAAAGCCGAAATCGTGAGCCAAATATCTCAATACTTGTAAACCAAACTGTGGGTTAATTGAAGTGTTACACCCCTCCTCTCCATAGTGTTCTGTAGTGGATGAGAGGGACTCTCCATGATGGACAGAAGTTTGGACAGTGTCCTCATCTCCCCCCAACACTCTCTTGGATGGAGCCCACCCACTTTAGCAGTTTGTTTATTCTGTTGGTGTCAGCCATCTTGATGCTGCAGCCCCAACACACCACCGCAAAGACAAGAGAGCTCACTACCACCACACGCCTTGAGGAGTCCAGGTTTGAGGAGATCCAGGCCTGCTGCCTTGCCCACATGAAGTCTTCTGAGCTGCTTCTTCACCGGGCTGGAGGTGCCAGTTATGTATGGTTGGATGGTCACTGAGGGGCAGTGCAGATGGAAGGTAAGTGAGGAGGCGAGCTGGTGGACAGTAACACCGGTGGGAGGTCAGGCGTGTGAAATCAGGAGGGAGGCAGTGAGAGCAGAGGGAGGGGACAGCATGACATCAGTTGTTATAGCAGACTGTGTGATGAAAAGTGCTTGAACTGGTCTGTGCATTGGCTGTGATGGTCTTCGTGCCTGACCATACCTCCTTCACATTGTTCCTCTGCTGATTGGCTTCCACTTTCCTCCGGTATTTCTCCTTGCAGTCTCTTATCCTCACCGTCAATCCTCTCTGAACCTTCCTCATGGCTTCCGTGTCCCCTTGCCTGAATGCCACCGGACACCTTGAGGCCTCTGGTGACCCAAGGTTTACTGTTTGGGAAGCTGAACTGTCCTGGTGGTGGTTCATTTGTATCCACACTGTGACTTAATGAATGACATCACAGACTGACCTGTTGTCAGCAGAAGGAGGAATGTAAACAACCAAGAAAATAACATGTGAGAAGATAATATGGATAACAGTCCTCAGTTCAGTGTGTTGGCTACAGAGCTGTTCCTTAACAGTAACGTGTTTGGGCTTGCACCACCTGTTGGTCATGAGCATGGGAAGCCCCCCTCCTTTCCTATTATCGCACTCCTGATGGTCTCTGTCTGCCCACGCAGTCAGAAAGCTGTCAGTGGTCAAGCTTGAGTCTGGGATGTGGTTGTGGCTGTGCTGTATTCGTGAAACTCCCTCTGACTCATCGTCAGCTCATCCGTCTTGTTGGCCAGAGCTCTCACATTTTCCATGATGATAGAAGGGACAGCAAATTTCCTCTGAAGCTCTTTCAGTACTTCCAGCCTCTCCCCCCAAAACACAGGCCACTCCCATAGTGCTGTCAGCTTGTATCCATTGTTGTGATGTCCCAGATGTAAAAGTATTAAAAAAAAAAATACTGTAACAAAGAGTATTTACTACATATAAGCAAAATCCCAAACATCCACCTTATAATGTTGTGCCTCTCCAGCTAAAATTCAGCATTCATAAAGCAAGGGACTGATAGTTTGCTCTCATTTCCCCGGGGGCTATTTCCAATGGAATTCACCCAATTTAAAGCCAAACAACAAAACACAACAGTGCTGCTGCTTTTAGGAAAATTAATGTGGACGTCTTTATTATGGTGATGGAATATGGGTGTGAAGTCTCTGAAGGTTCATTTTCTTACTGTAGTGGAATGAATGGAAACCAATGGCTTGATAAAAGGTAAGAAAATGATATCAGAGTTCTAAAATGTGACTGCTTCCTTCAGGAAAAGATTTGCAGAACCGTAAAATATATAAATTTGTAGATATTATGTCAAACATGCAACATCACTGGTATGGTCCTTTCCTTTTTAAAAAAGTCACATTTTCATAGGTGGAAAATGCCATCATAATGCGGACAGAAGGCCAAAACAGAGAGAGAGAAAAAAAGATTAATTTTCAAATTTACCCATGTGGGTGTGGGCATGGCCTTAGAATGATGTCCTCCTCTTCTTTCCCTTAACTCACTCACTCACTTGCATCTTCCTCTTTTTCCTCTCACACACCCATCTTCCATCTCTCCCCCAAGATCATCCTTTACTCCAACCTGGACCTACTACTTCCTATAGACGCTCGCTGTCTTTCTCCCACTCTCTCTCTCTCTCTCTCTCTCTCTCTCTCAGGCCCATCCTCAGACCTACTGTGCAGCTGGGTGTGAAATCTGCTTGGGTGGCTGACTCGCTCTCTCAGCCATGCACTCATTTCCAAAGCCTTCACTTTGACCTCTCCATCTACTGTCAACTGGTCTCCACTTATTCCTGCTCCACTCAACATTCCTTACCAGTTTAGCTACCCCCCCCCCCCCCCCCCCCCCCAAACCCCCTCCCTCTCCTCCAGCCCCATCACCACCCACCCTCTCTCTCTGTATCTGTGACGCTTCGCTAACTATAGCCATAAAACACAGTATCATATACACCCCATCTCATCTGCATGGCAAATGCGCAGAATGAATTTTTCATCCTAATTTAAACAAGGATTAATTAAAATTGCAGTCTTTTTTTTTCCTCCCGCCGTGCATGGTGGCAGGAGAATCCGTTAGAGAGAGGCTGGTATAGCTCTGCTGTGCAACCTGTATTCACGGGCTTTTATCTAAGCAGTGTTTTATTATAACAATGGTGAATAGCATCTCATGTGGCTGCACAGGCACTGATGACAGTCTCAAAGGGCCCTCCTATTCTAGCCTACCCTCATTTTAACAAAGAGCAATTTTCCCCATTGTGTTTTATAGCTAATATAGTCAACACATCTCTCTCCCTTTCCTTTTTTTCCCTTTCTCTTTTCCCTTTCCCTCTGTCTCCCTCATCACCCACTGATAGAGGAATAAAGCCTGTTACCCCCCAACACACACACACACTCCAAAAACATCTCCCTGCCCAATTCTGCGTAATTACAATACACAAAAGAGAAAGAGCCACACATCAGGACCAAACTCGGGGCGCCAGAGAGCCAAATTCCAAAGGGGAAATCATCCTTTAAATATTGAGAAAGAAATCGTTTTGGAAAAGGGGACAGTGCCCTGTGTGTTAATAAAGCATCATCCAGCCAGAGACAATGGAGTCATTGATCATGCTGTGTCATCGTTAAAACCCTCCGTTTCATCTCACAGCTTTAATAAAGGGAAAATGTCAACCGTTTACAGACCCAAGAAGATGGATCACTTGATATTCACCCATTGATTGTGAAATATGTTTATGAAGAGATAGATCACAACTCAGAGAGAGGTCCCTATGAGGATACTCTGTCTCCTCCTGTCTGGCTAAGTTAGTCCCTTTTTCAACCATTAATTTCCACAAGGCCTCCTAATGATCAAGCCAATCAACTATCACTATCTAAATGCAATATTATGATGTGGGCTTCTCTGTAATCTCAACACTCCTTTTGCCATCTTTACTGGCATGACATCACTACAGCGCAATGTAATTGCATATTATTGTTGCTTCGCGTAATTACAGTTGTGGTAGTGCACAGGGAGAAATAGCCTTAATTGTCTCTGGATAATTATCCAAATTGACTAGATGGTACTTAATTGGATTGTTTGACTCTGCGTGGATGTGAACATGTGTGAGTATGTGTGTGCATTTGTGTGTGTGTGTGTGTGTGTGTGTGTGTGTGTGTGTGTGTGTGTGTGTGTGCGTAGCTGCAGTTGACACCAATAACCACAGGAGACTCTATTCATAGGAGCAGCAAGACAAAAGGATACTATCAGCCTTTTCTAGCACCATGATTTCAGTGAATTTCCACTGGCACAGCACAGCCACTTCCATTTGTTTTGCTGAACGGGAAGGCATTTGGACTTGCTGCTTGCTTTTAGAAAAGCACAAAGACGGGAAGGTTATGATTTCACATCATACTTAACGGCAGGTAAAAGGGAGCCATGAAATGTCAAAATGGAGAGAAGTGTTCTGTTGGTAAATGTAAAAGCTGTTCAACTATGCACTCCTTTTGCTAATAATCCCAACAATATAAGACATACATTTCAAAAAAAAAAAAAAAAAAAAAAAAAAAAGCCCACTGTCAGATACTCCTAAACTGATTTATATCATCAGCCTGTGATGTTTTTGAATCCCAGAAGTTTGTGATGGCATGTGGTGAATGACATTTTCGTCTCCCCATTTCTCCCTAAACCTGGCCCGTACCTCTGTCTCAACTGTTGAATCTGTTGTTGGAGAGGAAATTTGCCTCGCATCTTTTGCAATAGATTTCTCCTTGTGTGATTGTTGAACACTGATACAAAATAGAACTGTGGGTGAAGAAAGAAGACCTTTGATATTGAGGGACTGACATCAAAACCTGACATTTACTGTTGCCCTCATCCTCCCAGCCACCAGAGGCCACTCTGCAGTCAACTTGTGATGGATAAAATCGCAGTGGCTGCCTTTCAGCAATTCAAATATAGTAGAGAAATGGATGTCTCCTCTTCAACTTCCCCTGCCCTTTGGATTTCAATTTTACAGATAAAGCTGCAGATGACAACTACAGCATTTAAAAAATGGAAGACCGAAAGAAAAGGGTTTTTAGACATATGGCAAAATCAGAGGAAATGCTAAACAAGGAGGGAAAATCTCATGGATGGAGTTGTTCACATGCGCTTGAATTTCTGTGTGTGTCTGTGAACTGATCAAATAAAGCCAAAGCTATCCATAATCTATAAAGCAGGGTCACAGACAAACTGACAGCCATAATCTGCACCAAAGCCTGTCTTAGCAGATGATTTGGGCCATGACTTGTAGTTTACACATTGTTCCATATTCACAAATCGCCTCTTAGTAGATGTGCTGAATAAGGATCAGTGATAATGCCCCCACCCCTTACATGTTTGGCTGAAAAAAAAAAAAAAAAAAAAAAAAAAAAACGGATCCTGATCAGCTCAGGAAGGACTTGCAATACTCAAAGTCTGCAATACTCAAAGTCAAGATGTTTCTCACGTATTCACCTTCTGACAGGCATTCGGTTATGCTAATTCTTAAATCATTAAATTGTCCTTGTGCTTAAACGCCAGAGGCAATGGTAAGATTGACATTTCTGTCCAAATTGGACAGCCAACCAACATTATTTTTCACTATGCAAGCTACAGTTGTAAAGTTGCATGTGTAGAGGTTGAAGCCACATCTCTGTGCTGTGAGTGACAGTTTTTACAAATTTTCATCATTCTCATTCTCATTTACAAAACTCACCATTATGACTTGTGTCATGGAAAAGGTGGGCACTGATTTTCGTGTGACAGAGTTTCCTCTAAGTTTTGGTCAGGTCCATCTAGAAAATGGTTTGTGGACCAAATTTTTGGATGGTGCATCACCTGAGTGTCAGTATTTTCTCATGAGTCAGAGCTATAAAACTACATTCACTCTATTTAAATCCAGAAGAACGTTTATTTTACACTCTAATTACACCAATATTACACCTAATCATCCCACGGCATAGACTAAGCGAATCCCAGGTGAAAGCTAGTGCATTATTAATGTTGCCTTTGACATTCATTTAAATGAAAAAATATGACAGTTGGGCTGCTATAATTTTGTATCGAAACCAACAAACTGTGATTCTGTGGTCTCCGGTTTTGAAAACATTGAAACATTTGTAATGCAGAGCATTCAAAAGCAGATTTTTTCCATGACCCACAAAATCTTCTGCTGCTACATTGGACAGCATTTGCAGAACACTGGCAAAAGCCCCATTCAACATTTTGTGTTGATTTCTTAGTATATGTTCATAACAGAAAGAAAAAAAAAAAGCTTTAACTCTGAATCAGTTTGATTTTTTCAAGCCTACAAACGAAGGTACAAAGCAAAGTGTAAAAAGGGTGAAACCTTAACACCCTTAAGTTGAAGTTAAAGAATGATTTTGAAGTCATGTGGGACACAAACTGTTCAAGGGAGGGTGCAGTTCATTGTTCAGTGGTCCTAATTAATTGCATTGTGTGTTACCAATCAGTCAATCACACTAAACCCAATAATACTCAATACCGTCCTGGAGTTCTGGGTTTTGTCATGTAGCCAGAAAACTCTGAAATGTCTAAATTTCTCACAACATAGCACTTTTGTAAATCACAAGTTACAGACTAATAAAGACAGCAAATAAATCCAATGCAGTGCTCCAGTGCTATAGATCTTAATGAGCAAAGTGTGAATGTGTCTTTATTTCCACTGCTGCCAAGCCAGCCTGCTTCATATGGGTCAAAACGTGCACAAACAGACATTCCATTATTATGTCGTGCTCGTTTAAAGCCCCTCAAATAGCTGGAATCTACTTAAAAGGCTTTCTGATGGAGGATAGTGGACTAATGGGACACACACACACACATACACACACACACACACACACACACACACACATGCACAGTGTGTCAGCGGGATCTGTGACAATACTATTACCCAGCCCTATCAGTTAAGTCAGTGCAATATCCTAGTGTTGTTTTAATATGTGCGTAGGAGGGTGGGGGTGGTGGACCTTCACGTGTGTGTGTGTGTGTGTGTGCATCTGTGCATGAACATGTGTGGGTGGGCAGGTAGATGCATGTGTGCTGGTTGCATGTGTGTATGGGTGTGTAAATTCGTGTGCATGTGACAGTCAATTTGGCCTCTCACGTTCCATTAAAGCTATCTGAGGCCAAGTGGATTTGAATATAGAGTACATTACAAACACAAAGCAGTCTGCAGCATGATGGACGGTGATTCCCTGCCCCCACTACCCACGATTCCCTGACTTTTAGCATTGGGCGGCCTGATAACACAGTAGAGACATGGATTAAGGGTTGAAGGGGCATGGTCACATATGGAGGCCTCTGATATCCTTGCCCCTTCAGTCGCCGATGCCGGACCAACACCACATAGCTGCAGAATATACATTTTCCCATGAGGTAAGAAATTAGTGCTCGCTCAAGTAAGAAAAAGAAGCATACCACGCGGAAAGAGAGAGACCTATAACCAAATGATCACAGGTTCTGTCTTTAGATATGATCCTTGCAATGAGATGAAAGCGTTATACAGTACATCTACCCTGCACACAAACCACTGAACACCCTACAAGAGGCTGAAATACAGGGTTCAAGATAAAACATGAGGCTCTCTCAATCCAAATCCTCAACCAAAGAGTAAGATCTTTGAATATGTCAATAATCCTGCAGAATATATTGTATTTCTGTCAAAGTCAGTGTTGCTGCATGTTACTTTTAAAAATCATTGTTACATGATGCGATTGCTGTCAAAAGTCATTTCTGGGCACCCCGGTGGCTCACCTGGAAGAGCACACACCACATATCAAGGCTGAGTCCTTACTGCAGGAGCCTGGGTTTGAATCCAGCTCAGGCAGTTTGCTGCATGTCTCCTCTGACTTTCCTGTCTCTTTCACTATCAAATAAATGGAAATGGGAAAAAAAGTTATTTATGTTTTAGCAAAATCTATCAAGTAACAAAATGAATTAAGAGTACCTTAGTCTTACTAAAAACAGAAAACCCTTTGGAATGCCTTATACACACTGATTATTATTACTACCTGTCTTCACACTAAATTCAAAGTATTGCATCGTCATCTACATCCCTTAATTA